>NC_142841.1:34545454-34848484 GCF_061612785.1 Hesperophylax consimilis
AATAAAAAAAATCTCTAAATTGAAATGGAGTTCTACAAACTAAACTTAAAATCAAATAAATTTATTGCGAAGGTTCAAAGTACTGTACTGTAATATTATATTAAATAATTTTTACGTGTTTAATTATTGTTTAAAGTCAGATTAAAGCGATTAAAAAACCCACCTGGCAATTCTTATTCGAGTTTCGTTGTTTTTACGTATTGGCGCGCTTACAAGCATCAGTCGTCTCATTTTTAACCATTAATATTTAGTGTGTAGGAAAGAGAGAAGACGCTTTTCGACACACTTGTCGAAAAACTTGTTGAATGCCGACGGGCATACTCTTCTACAGATTTTATTAAATATTGATATGTAGGTAATATTGATGTGTAAATGAATGACATTGTGAGAATTTTACCAATAAATAATAAATGAAAATGCGGACATGTAGTTTATGTTAATTTTTTTATTGGAGCATTTGTTCGAAGTGACTACCATTATTTTCGATGCAAGCGTGTAGTCTTGTTATATTTTGATTATTTAAGTTTGCAGGATTTGCTTTAATTTCTGCAGCGGCTTCCATCACTCGTTCGAGCAGTTGCTCTCTTGAGGCTATTGGCTTAGCATACACTTTTTCCTTGAGAGCCCCCCACAGGTAGTAATCCAGGGGGGTCAGGTCGGGTGATCTTGGTGGCCAAGCAATGGCCGGACTTCCACGGCCTATCCAACGACCAGGAAACTCGACATCCAAGTAGTTCCGCACGGCAATCGAATAGTGTGGTGGGGCTCCATCGTGCTGGAACCACATTCTCCGTAGTAATTCGAGGTTCACATCTTCCAGAATCTCGCCCAGTTGCACTTGTAAGAACTCCAAATACATCGGTCCATTTAGTCTGGGAGGCAACTCGATTGGACCGAGTATTTGATTTCCCAGGATTCCTGCCCACATGTTGATGGAAAATCTGTCCTGGCTCGACGACTCCCGAACAAGCTTGGGGTTTTGTTCAGCCCAATGGTGCAAGTTGTGCACATTTAGCACTCCTGTTTTAGTGAACTGTGCTTCGTCGGTAAACAATATGTTTTTCATGAAGTCTGCATCTCTTATGACATTATGCAGCATTCTTCTGCAGTACACGACTCTGGAAAAGTGGTCATTCTCCATGAGGCCTTGGCAGCGCCTATAGTGAAAAGGTTTGAGCCCGTGCTTCTTCAGAACTCTCCATACCGCCATGTGTTCCCTGTGTCCTATCATCAGAGCGACCCGACGCACGGACAGCGTGGGGTCTTCGGTAATTAAGTTCAGGATTCTCTCCTCAACTGCCACAGGAACGATGTTGTGTCCTCCGCCGGCGCCTTCAATCCGTCCGATGCCACAGTCACGCAATTGTTGATACATCTGAAACAAAACAACAAATAACAACTGCTTTTATTATTCAGCTCAGTAATAATGTCAAATAAACAATCGCGGGCTTTTTCACTCATTTTATTTTTAAAGAACACTTATTTTAGGCACATATCAGAAAACTTACGTTTTCTCTTCATTTATTTCATTTTTTTATAGTAAAATGTATAACAAAGTGTTTTAAATTATAATTTTCTTAACTAGGTACGGTTGATATCTTGGATTCACAGGGGTGAAATTGAATTCAAGTAATTTAAATAATCCCATGGTGAGAAAGGGAGTGAATTCAATTGCAGTGAATGATGCATTTATTAGAGATTAAAATTAATTAACTTTTTAAAACGCCGTTTAGTGACCACTGAACACAAATCACCTAAAGTAAAATTTACATTTTTAAAGTTGGTGGCCCCTTGTTATGTTTTTAATGTTCCCAGTTTAAATTTCAAAAGCGCTTTTTGGCATTATCAATGAATGTAAATAGTTTCAATAAACAATTGATAGGGTACAAACCTGGACAAAGGTAGCATGGTGTGGGACGCGTCTTCCAGGAAACCTCATGCGATACTCCCTTACGGCTGCTCGTGAATTTCCATTGCAAAATCCATAAACAAAAACAATATCTGCTTGCTCGGCAGGTGGATAATTGAGGGGCATATTTCAACAGTAAAAACTTAGATAACAAAACAAAAACGAAACTAGAAACTTGATGACATGCGAACTCCCAAAACAGCACTGACCACTGATACGAGACGGGGTGGCGGGAACCACACGGGACTTGAGACAGAATATGTGTGAAAGAGATGACAGTAGCGCGGCGTTGCCAATTATTTTACCCCTATACTGTGGGCAGTAGCGGAGTGTGGAAATTTTATTTATTTTTTGTTTTTAAAAGAAAAAAAATGTTACCGGACAGCAAAGTGTACATAACATTTTTTACTCCAAATGTGCTAAGGAATAGCTGGTTAAAGTTTGTCGGGTTAGTGCCGATACACCCTGTATATGCCTATATGTACTCGTGGGAGATCCCATGCACTTTTTATCGAAAACGGGGACTTCTGCCTATCAGAAGGCACCAATCAACTAAGCGATTGCTTAACGATTCTGCATTGACCATCGACATTTTCGACGTCACTTACTCACGACAGTTAAGGAACTATCTTTTGACGTAAGTCACAAAATTGTAATACTACCTCCAAGACCTTTTATACTTACATTTACCTCAATGTGTGATCTTCTCTATAATATAATGGTGCATTACCGTTTTGAGAACATGAATAAATAAATAGGTAATATAATTTTTGTTAAGAAAAAAAATATTTATTGATGCATTCTACGGATTAAAACAAGTTAATATTGATTCAATTCCAATACGTTTAATTTTATTCCCGATTTGCTAAGGATTAATTCAGCGGTAACGTAATTCTAAGAGTCAATGGAAAAATGCACCTTATATAGAACATCGTTTTTATGGTTTATAATACTTAAAACATATCAGATTAATAAAAAAATATATTAAAAACCTCGGGTGAAATGCAGATTACGCCAAACTCTGGGAATTGAATAAAAATGCACTTTCTAGATGAGAAAAGTGTGTAGAAACTCATTAAAAAAAGAATTAAGGCGCGGAAGAATAAATTGAGGGAGATACAGCCGATCAAAGTTTAATAAAATTGCACTTCGCGATCTGAGGGTAAAATTCGGTTTATGGGAGTCACTCGAATAACCGAAATTGAACTTGATTTAGACTAATTTAGGGCTGGGGAATCCGAATCTGAAGAATTAGGTGGGGGTCGGCACTATTAACTGAGTTATAGGGTTTTGAAATTTCGTACGCGATACATAGAAACCATGTTTTATTTATCAATTATGACTTAAGAAAATCAAATTAATAACTATTTTAATACTTTTGAAATTTCAGTAGTGCCAACCAAAAAAAGAAAAGTGTTGCCATATAATAATAATATTTTTTTACAAAATAGGTTAGGTTTTTAGTTTGGGTTAGAGTAGGCAGAAGAACATGGGAAAAAGGTATTAGAATTAAATCACAAACCGTCTATACCAGTGGTTCTTAACCTGGGTTCGATCGAACCCCAGGGGTTCGGTGAGTCAGTCTCGGGGGTTCGGTGGAGGTCAAGACCCCCGACTTATATGATTCGTGGTGACATGCCCCGCTTGTCCATCATTGGCTAAAGGTGATCACGCAGCGGTAGAGCTTGCGATTACCGGTCAAGATGGCCGCCCGAAAATGACCATAGTCATTATATACGGACCATAGACATTTACTCCTAATTTTTCAAATTAGGAGGGGTTCGGTGAATGTGCATATGTAACTGGTGGGGTTCGGTACCCCCAAAAAGGTTAAGAACCACTGGTCTATACAAACCTAGCGTAGCCCACAAACTACTTGAAAACTGGGATAAAACTCTAAAGGGGACGCGAGTGGGCGTTATTAAAAGGTCATTTTTTGTTATAGAAAATCACAGTTAGGTTAGGTTATATAAATATATACATAAATTAAGTATTTACAAGATTTTAAATAATAAACTACCAATCTGGCAAATGATATTTAATTTTCAGAATTTTCCATGCATTGATATTATTATATGGCAACACTTTATATTTTTCGGTTGGCACTACTGAAATTTCAAAAGTATTAAAATAGTTATTAATTTGATTTTCTTATCAGTGACAAAATATGGCGGCGGACTGTCCGAATATGGTCATAATATCAGATCGCGAAGTGCAATTTTATTAAACTTTGCTCGGCTGTATCTCCCTCAATTTATTCTTCCGCGCCTTAATTCTTTTTTTAATGAGTTTCTACACACTTTTCTCATCTAGAAAGTGCATTTTTATTCAATTCCCAGAGTTTGGCGTAGTCTGCATTCCTCCCAAAACCTCGATATATCTACCAGAGAATTAAAAACATTTCAAGTTATCTAACATTTTGTCGTTTTTATGAGTTCTTAAAAATAGACGTTGAAAAGATCGCAAAAAAGTATTGCATTCATTCGGACAATGAATTTGCCAAAAAGCTTTCGACAAATTACAAGCGCGATGAAAAAAGGAAGTCTTAATTACCCATAAAATTTGATATTCGGTGATTTTGCCCAACGAATTGCAAAATACATTTTTATTATAAAAATATATTGCCAAGACTCCTACAAATTTCAAATGTTTGTATGTGGATGTGGATAAAAAAAAAACCAAAAGTGCGTAGAGAAACATCATGTCGTCGATTCCTCTACGATTCCGGGCTATTTTCAGCAAATTTGTTACGTTTTTACTTTGATTTTTGTGACGAGACACATCTGCTCTGAATCCATCTACTTTTAGATTCAAATAAAGAATATTATTTCTGACACCAATCGAAAAGACATCACCGAGGATGCTAAATTTATTATACATGAATATGGGATTTGGTACGTGAACTTATAAGTTTTATTTGCAAGCAGAAAAAACCGAACAGCTGGTTTGAATTTATTACAATATTATGCTTTCAATCGATTCTAAAATTATTGCAAATTATGCACATAAATTTATAATACGCCTAATATGAAATATAATACGAAATAAAATACGAAAAACGTGGAAGTTAATGAAATTAGTATTCCGCAATATATGGTTTGTATGTAGGATTCCAATTTAGCTCCAACGATGAAAAGTGCCTTAGAAATCGGACCAACAGTAATTGTGCTGTCAAACACCACATTTAGGTCAAATCAAGGTGAAAGAGGAGATAATATGTTTTTAAATTATAAAAGCTAATCTACGCACGCACTTAAGCCACGCAAATAATAATTGTAAATATTTGTTGATTAAATGAAAATGCCACTCGGTTTTAAAACCGTTAATACTTCAATAATCCACTCCGATTCAATTGAAAAATCAGCCTAAATGTCTAAAGACGGGTTGTTTTGAGAAATTGAAAAATTCTTCAAATTTTAAAGGTAAGTGAAAGATTTTTTTCAAGTTCTGTTATTATTTTAGTTTCGTCAAGCAACTATTCTATAATGATATAATAACAGTAGGTACTTGAATAGTATTTTCACAGAACCCGAAAATGAAGTTGAAATTTGATGAATTGTTCAAATTCTCCGAAAGAACCCGTCCTAATATATATTAATCCATAAACTCTGTCTACCTACAGAAACTATAAATTACAACCAATTGATATAATAATTGAAATGATTAAAACTCTCACATAGAAAACTTGTTGTTTTTTATTTTTTTATATTAGTTAAGGCGATGCCATACGTAGTAATGCAAAATCATGTGTTTTTGGTTTGAAAAATTTGGTCGCCTAGAGATGTTTCAGATACTATAATTTAAATACTGCGAGTAGAATACATCTTGGCCTTTGAAATAATCGAGTATTTTTTAGATAAGTATTTTTATAAGCCCAGAAAAAATAATTTATAGGGCCTATGAAAAGTGCTTTAAAGTTCAAAATCTCCTACTTACGAACCCATTTTCGGTTATGATTTTATTGTATAATGTGTCAAATTAAGTTATTTATAAAATGATCGAAAAAAAAATAAACAGTTATGCCTGAACATCCACAATATAAAATAAAATGCACTTTTTGGCCATGTTTTTTTCTTGCATAAATCAAAACAGCCGGATGGTGTTAGTCGGAAATTTAAACCTTATCGCCATCTACGTAAGGGTTATTATTGATAGCGGCTCAATTTAAAATATTACACGACGTAGTGCATCTCCTTAATTTAATTATAGACAGTCCTGATTTACTGAGCCTAACCACCTTCAACATACCAACTAGAACTACTCGATCAAAAATGCTTTTTAATTGTAACAACAATATCAGAGTCATTTAGATGCTAGCTTGTACCTAGATTGCATGCATTTGGCAATACTTTCGCGGAAATTGTAGATGTTTCCAACGAATATGCTGTAATAACATATCTCAATGATAATAATACTATTCTTCTGGATGGGTTATTGGGTGGTATGTAATTTTAAGAGCAAATCGTACTTTGATTACTTTTCCACAAAATTATTGTGTAAATCACATGTTTGTAAAAGCCCATATGGGCGTACAATGTAAATAAATTAATAATTATTCTTTTTTATAATGCAACAACTCCTTGCCAAAAATATGATAAAAGAATAGTTGCAAGATGATATTATTAGTACTGAATTTGAAATATGAGATCGATAAAAATGGCGTATAATAATTAGATCCCAATGGTCAAATGGCTAAAGACGTTGTCCCGGTAAGACAGACATCCTGGTTTCGATTCCCGGTTGAGACCGTTCTCTTTTTTATTTTTTCTGTGTCTTGTTCTGTTTCATGTTTCGTTTAGATTTATTAGTGTTATCTTCTTCTTCAATAAAATAATTAAAAAACTTGAAAAGGTATATGTATACGTTGAATCACTGTATGAGACTACGAGAGAGTACCTAGTATTATGGAAATTAAATGTATTACATTTTTTTATGTAAATTGATCGACAGCCACTCTTATAAAGTAAACGTGTGTTTGATTAAGATAAATGATAAGTGAATACGCGTGAATAGAGTTACTCACACGCGCAGAAAACTATTGAATGTTCTGATAGAACTGAAAATGTGAATAAATTAAAAATTTAACAATTCTCTCGATATCGCGTTTGTTCGTGTTTTCGTAATATTGTTTTAACCTCTGGCTATCAGCCATCGGTATCTGAAGAAATAGTGCCAGCTTTCCCGATTTCTTGAAAAGCAACATCCATCGTGGCTACCTATGAAATATCTTTTGAACAACGTAATAAGTTGTGTCATGGATAAATCAATATATTGGTCACATATTCAAACATTGCGGAATCAACAGAATAAAACACAATTTGCAATTATAATTGCCAACAATACCTTGAAATTTTTAATAGATTGACGAATCGGAAATCAATTATAGGTTTTTGGGAAAATAGAGTGGTTTTTCTAAAAAACAAAACTGGAGATTATCTACCACTTTCCAGCCCTGGTATAAGTAACAGATGGTTACTCCTACAGGGCTCTCACAACGACTCTGTTTTATTAACGAATGAAGCCACATTTGTGTGGAAAGCATTTAGAACCTCCATTGTCCCTCCATACCAGGAGTCTGTATCATGTATGGGTTAATTAACGTTACAAATAATCCTGATGAGAATTCATAAAAAACAGTAAATTTAACAACCACAAAAAATACAGATGTATTGCAAATGTAACATAAACTTACACTCCGTTGTAATTTAAGAAAGAAATTTTCTTTGAAGATAATACACGGAGAAAACTTGCTGACATGAAATACTGTTAATTTATTAAAAATATGGTCAAATTATTCGTTTTCATGCTAAAAATGGGACTGTAGGTACTGTACGAATAAATTAACCTAACAAAGTATCAGTCAAAAGCAAATGTTTTATGAGGACGGCGAAACACGTGTTCATACAAACACTGATATTGATATTGACATGCGACATATTGGCGCATTCCGTCATGAAATCTATTAGGAAAATAACACGTGTTCTCGATATATTCTGAATTACTAAGATTTTAACAAGAAGTTGGCACGCTATCACTTATTTTACAGGATCTTTTTTCTCCGTGTAGTCACCAATGAATACAGGAATGATGGGGGTAGTATTGATCCAAAACAATTCAAATAAGTCATTATGTATGCTCTATTTCAAACCAGTAAGAACTGAACAGATACAAGTAGATTTCGTGACTTTTTTTCTTCAAAAAAATAGAAAAATACGAAACCTTAAAGTAAAACCCATAAACTTCAGGAGTCATAAAAAAGCAACGCTACTTCAGCTCGTAAAGTCATTTCATTTATCCACTATAAGCTGTAATATCTTATTTTTCTTCGAAAGGTGAACAACAAAATGTGTTAATTCTTGGGCGAAGGCAGGTAGTTACCACTTAGTCCAATAAAAAATTGTATTCTTGATTATTTCCGATAAATCAAAAATTTAAATGTTAAACAGTTGTGATAATTTAATCATTTAAGGCTTTATTTATACTAGCAATGATATTCTCAACATACGTTATTTAATTTCCAGGGGAGTGACACAGTGACGGCCTAAACTTATTTTATGCTATTCCATGCTCTAATAACAGCCTCGAAGCAGGGATCTATGTCACCTAATTATAGAGATAATAATTATTAATCACATGCCAATGAAAATTCAGCAATCAGGCATGTTATAACGTTTTTATTTAATAATAAAGTTGTTTATTTTATTTTGATGTGGTCGATACATCGCCTTTTTGATACCCGACCCAAATGTTTATTTGGAACATGTTTTTATGGTATTGGCGTACAACGCTTTTTTACAATTGCACAGTAAATTTTTAACCTACTTTTAAAAATTGTTCAAAAGAATTTATGCGATCTGGAATGACGTCTTTGCATTCTTTTAATAGAATGCACACTACTACGCCATGTCAAATTTGAAAAATAAATGTAATTTATTTATTTATTTGAAATATGCACAACTTTTCGCGTGGAATATGCACTTCTTTTAAGTGGAAAACTCGGAATAGGATCATCGCTTGTCAGAAATATTATTCGTCATTTAAATAATCAAAAATAGTAATTTCTGTTGAATCCTGTGTACCTCTGGTTCAATGAACTCGAAATTCCTTTGGATTATGTGAAAATTCAGACAAGCCTTAAAGTACCTACCTATAATATAATATTTTTAACATAAAATTATTTTATTGTATAAAACCTTTTTACCAGAAAAAATATTTTAATTCTATGTTTGAAATTCTTATTTTTTTATGGTTAGTCCATCCGCTCACGGATTATTTAAGCTTGTTTAACCATAGAATGAAGAAAAACACTTCAGCTGTCATCTGTCACTACTATATTGCGAAAATATGTCTGCAGAATCAAGTGAATTTTTATTCTTTTCTTGCATAATCAGGAATATGTGTAAATAATACAGGGGAATTTTTCAACCTCAACCACAAATTTTATGTTTTTGTGCTCGGATATATCGTAATCTGACAGCTCTTGAGGCATGGAAAAAACGAAAATTTCTTCAAAACTAACATATCTATGAGCAACTGAAACGCGAAGGCGATTTGCGAGTGATTGGATACTTCGCCGTTGAAAACTGGTTGCGCAGTGTGCGAACCGCCATTGAAATACACTTTGAAATATATTCTTGAGTTGCAAACTGTTTTTTTTTCTTTTGACTAAATCTTGAAAAGTAACATCTGATTTCGTGATTTTTGAAAGGTCTGAACTTGTAACTGCAATTATTAATATCACAATCACAATATCCTGCGATTTTCCACGGTTCTGCGCTAGTAAGGTAATGTTTTTCTTGAGTGCATTTTGTTTAATGCCCATAATTTCCAATTAATATTTTTTCACTTCTTTTCTTTTTTATTTTATAAATTATTATTTTTATTTCTGAATTATGAATGTATTGCATAGCACTACTCCTGCATAATTTCTAAAAATAAATTATTATTTTGCATGCGACCCTAACAAGTCTGTACGGTGTAAAACTAGAGAAACTAAATTGGCACTCGGTTGGGAATGTTGTGAGGTAGATCAAGCAAGGGGCATCATAAAGGGATTAATTAATTTAGTGGAAGACAGAGAAACGAAATGTTCTCATGCTGACGACATCCACTGAGAAATGGAGAAAAATGAGTATGGCTGATTTATTAAAATCCTATTAAAATATTAGTACATTCAGAATATATCGGAACACGTGTTCATGCAGCTGCGCGTTTACTGATAAATATAATGACAAAATGCGACAATATTAGAATGCTGGTGTTTTACTGATACTTTGTTGGGTTGTCAATTGACTCGTTAAAGGCCTGCAGTCCCGTTTATAACAGAAACACGAATAATTTGACCAGGTTTTTAATAAACAATAGTGTGCGAAATCTTATTATGGTTCGTGACTCCGAGTAGGGTGCATTACATAATTTGTAAATCAGACATAAAGTTGTCTTGTTTATTTTGAAATAATAAAAAAACGATAAATTATTAATATGTACTATCGTGTCTAGTACATAACCGCGTAAATAAAAAAAAACTTCTGAAAATAATTTAGTCGATACGATTCGAATCGTGGGTGAAGATATTCATCCAATCAATATTTCAGCACATTAAAATGTGTGAGTCAGTCGAGGACTTTTTCATACACACATTACAGATTACAGCTTCTGTGTAAAAGTATAGAACATAGAAAAAGAGACTAGTGGGAGGCAATTAGTTCTAGTCACAAGAACAACTATTACTAGGAAATGATGTCACTAAGATGCTGACAAACTTATCGGATGTTTAAGTGCCTTATAACAAATAGTGCATTTGTTTGGTTAGGTTAGGTTAGGTTAATTATAGTGGCATACGGAGAGAAATCTATTTTTGCTCTCAATAAATTAAGAGTCATAAAAACATAAATTTAATGACGATACAAATAATTTTCGTTGTAATGCTTAAGTATTCGGATTTTCATGAACACATGTTCCGACATCATGATAATATATTCGCATTTTACCAAAGTTTATAAGGAAACTTGTTAATTCATTCGTAAGGCTTGCCGTTTTTAACCGGAATAACTCGAAGAGATTCTTAATAAATAAGCAATAGTCACTTTTATCCGTGCGGTTGATCAACTGCACACCTGTTCTAATAGATGAAAAGTAATAACAGTAATGAAAGCTTTTTTGTGATAAAAACGAACCGAGAAACCTTAAAATGACTTTTTTTTTTTTTTTTTTTTTTTTTTTTTTTTTATTTTATTTATTTGCAAAAACAGTACAAAAACCAATACATTGCAAAAGCGGTAAACAAATTATTGAAGAAAATTTTATACATAAGTATACAGTTAAAACATATGCAAAAGCGGTAAACAAAATATGGAAAAAAAATTATACATAAGTATACAGTTAAAACAAATACAATATTTCGCGCTTAAAGTCGTTGTAGGACATATGGAAAATATCCAAGTTAGCTGGAAGGGAGTTAATTAACCTAGTGAGTCTTCCCAGGGGCATCACCATTGGTAAGTTAGTTCTGGACCTGGGAAGAATTAAAAGCCTGTGTTGGCGGCCTCTCGTGAAATTATCCGGGACATAAAGTCCTATTTTTGACAGAATGTCTGGAATTGATACTAAACCATTCAGAAGCTTGTAAGCCATCATCAATAATGCGACTTCCCGTCTGGAACTAAGGCTGCAGATATTCAGCATTCCCGAGATAAATGCTGTTGGAAACAGCCATGGGTAAAAACCAAACTCTCTCATATAGAGGTATCGTAAAAATTTCTTTTGAATTTTCTCGACCATTAGTACATAGACAGTGTCCTCTGGCCCCCATACCTGAGATCCACTCTCGAGAATGCTACGCACTAAGCTAAAGTAAAGCAGCCTAATGACTGCAAGGTTTGTCAGTTCCTTTGAATTGTGTATGACAAAACCTAACATTCTTGTAGCTGATTTACAGATCTTTTCAATGTGAGCGTGAAATGTTAAGCGAGCGTCATACACAATTCCTAAGTCCTTATAAGTCACCGTATGCTTTAGTGATGTATCTTTCATTTTGTAATTAAAATATACGATCTTTTGTGACCTCGTAAAACACATAACTGAGCATTTTTGGAAGTTGAAACCGAGTTTGCTGTCAATACTCCAGTCAATAATTGCATTTATATCTTCCTGGAGCTTTTTACAGTCTTCTAATGATCTTATTCTTAAGAACAGTTTAATATCATCTGCAAAAAGTAAAAAACGGACGAATTTGATTTTTCCCCGAATATTATTTATAAAAATTAGAAACAATAAGGGTCCTAAATTGGAACCCTGCGGCACACCAGAGTTTGTAGGATACGCGTTAGAGTTAAAACCACCATAGGAAACGAATTGTTCCCTTTCTTTTAAATAGTTAGCAAAGAGTTTAATTAAGTTTTCGGAAAAACCAATTTCTTCAAGCCTACTTAAGAGCACTAAGTGATCAACCTTATCGAAAGCTTTCGCAAAGTCATGGTATGACGTGTCAACTTGCTCATTATTATCGAGCGCTCTCGCCACGTAATCAGTATATGCCATCAAGTTTGTAGTGGTTGATCGGCCACGTCGAAATCCGTGTTGTTGTTCGATCAAGAATGGTTCAACCTTGGCATATACATATTTATGAATAATTATTTCGAATAACTTGGCAGGTGCGGAAAGAATTGCTATAGGATTTTATTTCTCTCTGAGACGGGCTATCAAAACCTCCAGTCGAGAAGGGGTGGGGCTCTTGAAGTAACATCATATAAAATAATGCATAATTTTATAGATATTTCATACCTGTGGACTGCTACAGGTTGTTTGTACCAAACAACTACTACCAGGGGCGACACCACGTTCTGGTATGCATTCCACGTGGCATAACAGACGTGTTGACTCATCACAACGTGACACGTTAACCCAAAATAATCATTCGTAATCATTTTCTGTTAAAACATTATATTATAGGTAGGTACTTTATCGCTTTTCTGAATTCGCTCAAAAAAACAGTTCCATTTTCGAAATTGACACATAAATTTAAAGCAAATCCGAGTTCCAATTAATGTTTATTGAATCGTACAAAGACACAACCGAAGTTAGTATTTTTTTTATTAACTCCACGCGGGAGAGGTCCTGAGGAGAATCATTTTTTTCCTAGGCCTATGGGGATGATGTGTTTAGGGTCTTTTAGAGGAAAGGAGGGAGTGAACCTGAGCTGTAAGAGACTAATGTTATAGGAAGGACGAAACGCAAATAATTCCACAGCCAAGCTATTGATTACAAGAACGAATCGTCATTGTTCTCATTTGACCAAGAATGTCAACCTTCTATCAAGGGCGTAACTATAGGGTTTTCCAATAAGAGGTGTTATTTTGATATTCAATCGTAAGATATCAATGGTTTCGTTGCTTGTGTGGCACGTAGCGCCGTCTTGTTGAAAGTAAACGTGGTCCAGATCAATTCCGGCCATAAAAAATCATTAATCATCTCTCGATAGCGCAATCCATTCACCGTAACTGTTGCTCCAGCCTCACTTTCGAAAAAGTAAGGTCCAATGACTCCGCCGGACCATAAACCGCACCAAACAGTCACACGTTGAGGATAAAGAGGCTTTTCAACAATAACTCTTGGGTTTTCCGAGCCCCAAATGCGACAATTTTGCTTGTTGACGAAGCCACCGAGGTGGAAAGGGGCCTCATCACTCAAGTGAATTTTAATAATTTCAATGCGTTGTTGAAGCGTTTATCGTTCCATTTTTACTAATGGCGTAGTTTCTACTTGTCAAATGTCAAAAAATGACAGCTTTAAAAGTAACATCTACCGAGATAGCGAGCTATTCAAAATAACACCTCTTATTGGAAAATCCTGTATAACATTCACATGGGGGGGAAATGGGAGAGGTTCTATCCTGGTGGGGGGCTCAATCTTTGGGAGGGGGGGGGGGGGCAAAGGAGAAAGGATGGCAGTTGGAAAAATTTTTTGGACCCCTACTAACAACAACGTATTATTTGCATTTCATTGATCAAACGGGTGGTGCAAAAATATGGTTGCGTTTTCTAGGAAATTAATTAACGAGAACAATTTTTTTTACGCAATACTGAGGTTCATGGGAGAGGAGGGGATGAACCCCCTAAGCCTCCCCTTATATACGGCCTTGCCATCTATAGTAATAATTTTTTTATAACCAAGATACATTATATTAATTGTTGCATACTTTTAGTAAATATTATATACGCTTCTTCAAATGGAACTTATTTTTGATTTGTTAAGTTTTTTTAAATGAATATATTACGAAAACATAAAACACTTTTTTATAATTTTTCTATTAGCGTGAAATGGTGTAAATGAATCGGGCAGTTTGAACTGACAGTGAAAAACTGGACGCAAATGTTTTCGCGAAAAACACAAAAATCATGAATGTATTTTAGTGTGTATTCTGTATTTTAGTGTTGGATGTATTGATGTCGACAGGTGTAAGACACACAATCGAGTCTCCTTGTCTTGTCCATATAACAGATGAGTATTGTTATATTTCAGCTTAGAGAGACGCCTACTCCGTGTGACGAATTGAAGCATTTGATGTATATATTTTAGGATAATCGAAAAACTACTCCATATTAACAATAAAACAGAATCTGTCCATCAAACAAGTAAGAATAACTCTGAAACTATGAATTCTGGCATCTTGAAATTGTACTTGCACAGCTCGTTTTGTGTAAATTTTCTAGGTTAGCGCAACTATTTTCAGGCCGCAAAGTTATTCAAATCATGAGGTATGGATGTTTGAAGAATCCTTAACTTTAAAAAATAAGACAAGACGCCATATAGTTAGTTCCATATTTTTCTATAGAATTGCTAAAAAATGATTATGCCAGAGTGTTTAAATCTCTCCAGGTAATAAATACTACTCGTAATAAATGAATGTGCAATGATTAATCTTCTTCCAAAATACAATTAAAGTAATCAAAAGTCATGAAAACGTTTTAAAAATAGAACAAAGTTTTATTCAGAACGAAATATCAATTTATTCTTTTTTTTCTGGAACTGCGTGTCAAAGATATTAAACTGTCCTTGGGATCTCTGTCAATCCTCGGTCCCCTAAGTCGAGTGATAATTACAAATATAAGATTTGACTTTGTCTACCGAAGTTCGTACAAAACCAGGTTTCCTTCATGTGGATATTATTTAATACTCGGCGGAAAGTCCGAAGTTTATCTTGGGAAGATTAATACCGAATCGAAATGAGTTTTATAGCTGTTGTTTTACTATTCCCGAAGGTAAGTACCCTCACTATAAATTTTGTATTTAAAAACTATTTTTAAATAATATTTTCTAAAATCAGACCAGAAATCTCACAATTTTCGTAAACAATTTGTGAACCAAGATGCACTGTGTTTTCGTAGAGTAATTCGAGTAAACAAAGCATATCTTTTAAGATATTTAAGCTGGGAGTATTCAAGCTGGGAGTATTCAAGCTGGGAGTATTCAAGCTGGGAATTGTCGACATGATTCAAATAATTCAACGAAATTAGCACCTATGTGCTGAATTTAAAGACAATATAAAAGACCAATTCGATTTCAGATTGAAACCCGCTTGCTGTGATTTCAAACGCCAACACAATGAAAACAAACAAATCTTCATCTGTCATTATATGACAGATTTTATAAACTCCGTTCTGTATAAAATTGTCCATTTTGTATGGAATGAATGAGGAAGTATTCGTTGTTCGGACATTTGAATTATTGTTTCAGGATTTCCTAAGATTTAGGTCGCAATAAAAGCAAATGTTCGCTTCGCAATACAAACATTATTTTCCGCAATGTATTTTAATTTATCGTTTGATATTTCTATGGACTAGTAAATAGTTCATTTCGAGGCAGTACATATTATTTAATTAAAAATCTGTTTATGATTTAGCAAAACAGAAAAGATACTTTCAGACTTTGACAAAAAATCTTGGCCTTTTATCAAATCTCCAACTTATCACTGAGAGCTATAAAAATTCCGAGACGGAAAATCATAGTTTGTCAAACTTATTTTAGCGTTCATTAGATCAATCAACGTTTTAATAACCTAACACAGTATCGCCATTCTTATTCGCTGCGTACTTAATCCATATCCTCCAACCTAAGTAACTAAACTAAAACTAATAACTAATAATTCTTCCTTCGTCAGAAAAGAACCTTCTTTAGAACATCAATTGTGAAGAAGAAAAGGTTCTGCTGCAACCGACAAACAGTTAATTAGAGTATCAGTTAAGAATAAATTAGTCTAACTCAGGTAAACCATAACGTAAGCTTTGATCATTAAATTGATGGTCATTTGTTGTATTTAGCATCAAACAATCGATTAATGAAATTCTATTGGTATTCAAAATATGTCTATTTCAGTGTTTCAAGTATATGTTAGTCACTCTTTTCTTTAAGATTTTCATGAAACTGTGCTCATATTTCCTGTGTTCTAAATATTGGGAACATGCAGCCGCTCCTTTGTTAAATTCAGGCTCAGAGTCACCAATATTATTTTCGGATTGTATGGCGGATATCGCCGATTATTCAAAAAAGTGAACACAATGTATTTCAAGTGAGAGAGTGGGATTATGATATATGAAAACTGATATTATTTAATGCAAAAGGACGGAAAATACTTGACTGAAGTTAATCACCACCCATGTTGGTAAGAGTCATCCATTACTTTAATTAGATGTGCGTTAATTAATTTGATTTATGTTTCCCTTTCTTCGTATTTGTATCATGAATTAGCAATGATTGTGACTATTGAAGGATCATCGTGTTGATATTTTGTTCTCACCGTCTTCCTCGAGGAACTCCATGATCCAAAAAACTCCGTCATTGTGATAAAGCACTTCTTCAACCCTTGAGAGAACAATGATAATATCACTGATGAACTAAGGATGTAACACGTCCTTCTGCCTTCACGCCCGGAGGAACTTCACTAACACCAACTGAGAACTCAGATCCAGCCGGCTTCTCGATTTCATTTTTCGAAAATTATCAGATCAAAATAAACTGATCCAGTTCACACCGCGATAGAGAAATGGACTGTTCCACTAGCGACAGAAAAACTATTCCGCATTAATTGCACTGGATCAATGTTAATCGATCGGGTTTGTATCACTGATCTGATGTGTTGGGATGCTGTGCACTCTGGAGACACTTCTCACGAATGTCCGCAATACACCGGGAGACTATTTCCAACTGTTTCGCTCTTAGGCCGACCAATCACTGAGAGGTCTTCTCTTCGGAGAGTCCCACTGCCGCTAGCCGCTCTCTTCCACACCGAAATACACAGGAATATGTTTTATAAAGAGTCGACTTTGTCTATACGTCTTATAAAGCTAGCTTTATGGAAGCTCGCCGGAGCTATGGAAAGATACTAGTTCAATAACGCATAAACATTCGCTTTGAATTACGGCGCCGTTACGCGGGCAAGGTTTTCCGCGCTTTATTCGGGAAGTGGGTCGGGTTGAACCTAAGAACGCAACTACTGAAAACGTCACCATTTTAATTTTATACTTATTATTTGTGTGCCAATTACGGAAAATCTCAAAATGCGCGGGAATACGACGTCAAGGAGCCAAACGGTAGAAGGACTTTTCCAAAAATATCTAGAAATGAAAGACAAAGTTTCTAAAAACTAGATTAGATTTAGTTACGTTGAAATGCTTTCTCATATTAATTTTAAGTAATCGTGAGAAAAGCAACTTATTATTATTTATTTATTAATTACGCTAAATAACCAACACTTATCTAACCCACATAAGTTTTCGGTGAAACATTACCACCGTGAAAAAAACTACAGCCGTAAAAATAATTAAATAAATAAAAGTTTTTCAAAAAGTGATTATATCGTTAATTCTGAATTTGAAACATGATATCGACAAATATGACGTTTAATAAAAAGGTCTCAAATGATCGAGTGGTTTAAGACGAGTTCCTGTAAGACAAGAGATCGTGAGTTGGATTCCTAGTTGTGAATGTTTTCTTTTTATTTTTCTGTCATGTTCTGTTTAATGTTTTTTTTAGATTTATTAGTATTATTATATTCTTCAATGTTATTTGGTTCTATCTCTTAATTTTGGCAACTGGCATCGTATTTCCTATAAAATTTCAAAATTTTACAATTTTCTTAGCGAATCGGATTAAACGGATTTTCCACATTCCGCGTAGTTTTCAACCTGAGGGTAATGTTAGTTTGTTATAGAAGAATATTATCGCGGGTTGATCCCAATCTGCTGGAGCTTTATAATTAAACCGAGAGAGAGCTTCATGTGAGACGCATCCGCGGGTAATACAGGCGTATGTGTATAAAGCTCACATATTATAAATCAACGAGGAGGATTTACCGAAAAGATGAAATAAAGAAACCAAAATGAGGAAACAACGTCTGATTTTTTTCCTAAACCATCTAAAACCCTTGATTTTTTACCAAGGTCCAATACTATAATTATTACTCATAATTTTCTCCTGATATTCAAATGAATGTTCCTATGTAGGTACCTACCATTCGATGGTTTCAATTTTGGTAGCTTTCAACTGGCAGTATAAAGTCAATACCTACACGTATAAAAATGATAAGTATTGCTAATTTATTAAGAATCTTTTCAAATTATTCGTAATCAAGTTAAAAATGAGATTACAGGCCCTTTACGGATGAATTGACAGGTTTCCTAATAAACTTTTAGTAAAATACGTAATTAATTTTCACAATGTAGGAACATGTGTTCATAAACATCTTAATAATTCCGCGATTCGTCAATGTATATTATCAAAGCAAATGAACACGTGTTCCGATATATAAGGAATTAACAAAAAGTTTATCAGGAGATGGCCTGCAATCTCGTTTTTAACCGGATTATCAATAATTTGTAGAGATTTTTAATAAATTAGCATTAATCATTTTTCTCTGTGTACGATTTATTAAAAAAGATTTTTTCTTTCCATGAAGCATTTTCATATTGTGGTTCTAGGATTTAAAAAAATGCAATTGAATAATTCTGTAGCTTGGTTCCAAAAGGTCAAACGTCAGTTTTGTGTGATTTCACCTCAAAATTGGGTTATCTTTCGAAATCTAAACAATCTTTTGATTTCGGGAAAGGATTTTTCGATTTTCAGATTGCATGCAAAATTGATTTTCTTAAAATTAAAATTTTCTAAAAAGTGCGAATTCTGCTTAGGACGTATAGTAATCCTAGTGTAATTTGAAAAAAAAATTGGCCCTATTAGAAATAAGCAACAAAAATAATTAGAGAAATCGATGCTTTGAAAAACTACGATGACATGATCATTGGAGAATATATTGTCCCGGAAAGCTCCATAAATAACCTTACCGAAGCTTCAATTAATTATTTTGTATCAAATAATTGTAATTATTTGGGATCAATTTAAAACATCGTTTATATTCTCTGGGATGTAACACATTATTTTGATTATTAGGGATGAATGTAACAAGTAATTGTAATTTAGGATCAATACAATAAATCATTTTATTTATTTGGGACCAATTAACACATCATTGAGGACTTCTTTAAGCATATATGTAACAAATCAAAAGAAACCTTCGCGATCAATCTAATGCTTCATTTTAATTATGTGAGCCTGGACGCAGACCCGTAAAATCACGGGATATTAATATTAAATTCTGAAAAATAAATTTTCTGTTAACTTATTATATTACAGGTAGGTACCTACTTTATCGTTCCAATTTTGAAATTACACTTAAATTCAAAGCAAATTTGAGTTCATTTAACGTGAATTTCACCCAGTATATGCACATTACATATAGTACGTTTGTTATACGTTAGTATGTTTGATAATGTATGTAACTCTTTCTTAACTATATCTTTCTTCTTTAGAAAAACGTAGGAAGGACTATGAACTCATTTGCATTTTCAAAATTATTAACTGTATGATTAACTCACATACTTGTTGCAACACATCTCTTTCAATATCACTTCCCGTAGACTCAGAAATAATGATTTGCTTTTCCTAAATCAACACTCCACAAATTATGGATTCTATTTACTAATGTCCAGAATGGCAAGACTTGTTAACTCAAATCGGGACCTTGAATTTTTTAGTCTTAACGATTTTTTTCAATCATTACGCAAGTAATATTTTGTATTGAGTGGCAGAAGACGTGAACTACATCAAAACCCTGTTCCTGTCTTAACTTGACATTATCTTTGCTGTTTTTGTGCCCTATTTATGTAATAGCTGTTTTTTTAAATTATCCTGTATTGTAACATTTCTCATTGCATTGACTTCGTGTAATATGTAATGTATTGTATTTGGACTTGGTCCGTCAGTAAATAAATAAATAAAGTATTAAAATTAATGAAGAAGTAACAAAAATAATAACCTGATATGCAGTTATCTCATTATTATAAGCATTGCTGAAATGTTTAATACGTGTAGGCATATTGAAAACATCAGCTAACATTGCATCAGAATTACCAGTGATGTGTAATCTACTTATTACATAATTGTAGCCTGAAACCGTAGTATGATTGTTGCATTAATAATTACAAGGCAACATTGGTCTAATGGTAGGAACATGAAAGTAAATCAACATTGATATATCAGGACAGATCAAAAAAATTTCTTCCGTCACTTGACACTTTCAACAATTTCAATGAATATCTAATATTGATATTGGGCCGGCCGGCATAGTCCAGTGGTAACGCATTGGACTGCCATTCCGAAGGTCGCGGGTTCGAACCCGGCGTGCGCAAATAAATTTTATTTGATTAATTTGTGTTATTTCACAATTAATTAATTAAAATAATATATAGTATATTTGCGGCACGTTCCAGAGTGGAAGATACTACCAGTATCGCCCTGGTGTAAGACCACCATTCAGAATTGAAACGTTGCTCCAAATGGCTTTAGACGTGTTTAGTGACTAGATCTGAATAGCCAGGTACTTCCCCACCTTCCTCTTTCCCTTCCCCACTTACCTTCAGCCTCACAACATCCCCCAATTGGGGATGCCATAGTCTCACTGGCTCCAGACGGGAGCAATTGGGACTCTTGTGAGGTATTTACTATAAAAAAAAAAAAAATTGTGGATTATAGTAATAACTCAATGGAATCCTTTAAGATTGATGTAACACATCATTGTAATTCTTTCAGCGTCGGTATAATGTAAAAAGAATAGGATGGTATCTATGTCTCTATCGGTACAGAAATACGTGGTTGTTTAGCGTCTGGCCACGTGAGCGTCTCAGCCGGACTCCGGAGCGGAGCGGTGCGGTGACGGGACACATTCATCAGGAGACTTTTTATTACGGGACAGAAGCGTAATGCCGTCGGCTGCACCAACCCATTATTCAAAGTCAACCAGCATTCGGAACGGCACGGTTATATGAGTATAGGTATATAGGAAAAGCATTAGATATCCACACTTTACATTTTTTTTAAATGTGTGTACATTTACGATGGATGGGTTGTTTTTGGGGGAGAATGAATAGAGTTATTTTTAAACATATAAAATATATAGCCGATGAGACTGTGAGTCTGGAGTCAGTGAAACCATGGCATCTAAACTGCCAACAGACGGTTGGGAGCAACCTAAGTGAAAAACTGAGTGAAAGTACGACTGTCCTTACACGGAGAAAACTACCATTGCTAATTTATTAAAAATCTGTTGAAATTATTGGCAATTCCGGATAAATACGGGATTTCAGGCTTTACGAATGAATTAACAGGTTTCCTGATAAACTTTATATAAATTATAAAGACGAATCGATAAAAACATTCTTAAATTATTTAACACGTAATCAATAATTTTCTAAAAGTTTAACCGGAAACCTATTAATTCATTCGTCAGCTCTGCAATCCCGTTTTTCACGGAATTTACCAACAATTTGAAGAGATTCTTAATAAATAAGCAATCGTAATTTTTTTCAGTGAATTTTTATCTTTCTGTAAAGTAGTTGATTTTAGTTTAACCCCCCGCATACCCAATTTCTACCGATTTATAAGAAGTATCTCGTTGACTCTTTAAGTTTTTAAGTTTAAAAAAATACATGTTATTTTTTAAGATAATATCTACTCGTATACATTTGTTACGTTAAAAATATGAAATTCCTTCCATAGAAAAAATCGTAAAGTAAACTGTTTTGTTCTGTTATTTAATATGTTATAAGCATAAAAAATTCACAGTGTATCTTTAAATGAAACTAAAACATTTTTCGTGAGATTTTTGTTCTCTTTCAAATGAGCTTATTTTAGTTCAATTATTATCGTTCTTTTAATATTAGCGCGCTCCCTCTGATATTAGTATTTACATATCCCCCTTTCAAATCATCTTAAACGCTTACTACGGGGCCAATTGTTTCTATAACATTCTTTAGAACAGTTGATTTTTTTAATTTAGGCATTAACTGTGCAAAAATTTCTAGACATTTAAAGATTTTTTTTAATGTACCTAAAAATACTTATTTAAAAACGTATATTTTTTAACATTTTGACTTATCAGAGGTAAATAAATCCACAAAGAAGAAATCCATAATTTCTTTTATTTTGGCTATACACTACACAAGTATATTTACAAAGTGATTACGGAAATTAATAAATAAATGAATACACTTCTAAAATATTTATTAAAAATTTCGCTACCTGTTTCGACACACCGGTATCATTTACTAACATTTTTAAAAGCAACTTACTTTTAATGATACGGATGTGTTGAACCGGTAGCGTGGTATTTCGCTAAGTACCGAAGATATAAGCCGTTAAAATGTTGATATTTGGCTGAAAATGCGCCGTGATCATGCGGCTGTCATCTGTCATACAAAGAAATGATATTCCGCGGCAGTTCCCCGATTGATCTGACCCCCTCTCCTAAGAAGATAATAGCGAAGTGTGACGTCTCAACACATAATCTGCATAGGCCACTCTCAAAAAGTGTTTATGCTTATAGCGTAATGTGTCATGCGTAATGCTTTATGAATTGTTCTGAATCGTCTCTCGTGACGTCACACGAGAAGTTCACTTTGAATGCTAGTATTTTAGTCATTTTTTGAGAGATCGAAAAAATATTTTACTGCCGTTAAATAAATCTTTAACTAAAATATATTTCCATAAACAAAGGGAGGCAACCTCATTCTGACGAGCTGAGATAGTCTAAGCGTGCAGCGGTTTAAACAATTTTTTGTTTGGTATTTTATAACCTACATTACATAACCATTAATATATTTATTCTCGTTAAACAAATACATGCAGTGAAATCAGCAGTACTCTTGGGTACCTGCATTATATAATTCTACCATGAAAATAAATCGTCCAATTCAAATAAGAAATGTTTCTGGTACCTCGTATAAATAAAGATTCAAGCAATAAAAACTTTTATTCCGATTTGTAAAGTAAATATTTCATGTGCATTTTCTATCATTTCAAATTAGAAAAGCAATAAAATTACCAACTATTAAGTAAATATTCTAATAAATTTTGTTTTCTAAGCCTCGCCCACGCGACTGAAAAATTACCGGAATAATGCTTTTGTAAGCCTAGGGCTATACAAACAAATAAATCGTTTTCTCTTTTTTGTCACACGTGAAAAAAACATAATTTTTGAGCAATCGACTACTTTTAAATTTCTTTTTAGTGGAGAAATGAGTAATATTTTGTTTCTGACATTTGATTTCAGCTGTTAAGTTTTTAGATCATAAATCACTAGGTTATTTAATAAACATAATATTTTACAGCGTATACACTGTGTATACAATTAAGCTTTCTTGGATTTAGTCACATTTTCAGCGGAATTAGTGTGGAATTTTGAATAAACATGAAAGGGTAAGTTAATTCCACAATCACTGACATAGCATTAAGGTTAAACATAACGTTCGATATAATATATCCGTTCATAGATGGCGTTAGTTTATTTATTTTATAAAAATACACTTTTTGCATGTTATGCTTTAAAATATTAATACGAATTATTTGTTTGCGCCCGTACATACGCAATATGAATAGGAATAAATAGTTTTAAGTGTGTAAAAACTCAATTCTTTTAAAAAAAGCACCCGAACACAATATCATAATAATAATTTTCAATCAAATAGTGTATTTTTGAAAGAATTGAGTTTTTGTAAGAAAAAAAACTATTCATTTATATTCATATGCGTATGTACGGGCCAAACAAATCTGTGTTTTTAAAAAATGATTAAATTAGCGCCATCTTTGAAAGCGTAGATTATAACGTACGTTACTTTTACCCTTAATGAAGGAGAAGTAATCCCAATAATAGGGTTATGAACATCATTACCCAACCATCAAAAATGACAGGGGAACAAATTGAGAATAGCTTCTATTTATTTCACGCCTATTAAGGCTTTTACATACATATGTATATATAAAAAATATTTACGAAATTATACATGAAAATAGTGCAGGCGACTATTTAAAACAATTGCAGAAAAATAACCATCAAGTCAAAATATCACTGAACTTGATCTACCCAGCATTCAGGCACAAAACATAATAAATTCAATATCTTTTTTTCTGTTTCAGTTGACAAAATTATTATGTGTTAGTCAAATCAAATTAAATACCTTTATTGAAATATTCCACTATATATATATATATATATCCAATAATTTTGTCAATATATATATCACATCTTAAACCTACGCATACCCAATTTCTACTGTTTCAACTGTCCCAATTAATAACAAGTTTTTCGTTAACTGTTTAAGTTTTTAAGGCGATGCCATACGTAGTAATGCAAAATCATGTGTTTTTGGTTTGAAAATATGGTCGCCTAGAAATGTTTCAGATGCTTTAATTAAATACTGCGAGTAGAATACATCTTAGCCTTTGAAATAATCGAGTATTTTTTAGATAAGTCTTTTTATAAGCCCAGAAAAAAATAATGTAAAGGCCCATAAAAACTGCTTTAAAGTTCAAAATCTCCTACTTACGAACCCATTTTCTTTTATGATTTTATTGTATAATGTGGCAAATTAATTTATTTATAAAATTATCAAAAAAAATTAAATATTTATGCCTAAACATCCACAAAATAAAATAAAAGGCACTTTTTGGCCATGTTTTCTTCTTGCATATATCAAAACAGGTGAATGGTGTTAAGCGGGAATTTAAACCTTATCGCCATCTAACGTAAGGGTTGTTATTTAAATTTAAAATATTACACGACGTAGTGCATCGCCTTAAGGTCCCAAAAAAAAGTTTTGTTTTAAGATAATTGCCGAAACGTTAACTATATGAAATTCCATCGATAGAAAAAATTCGCAAAGTAAGCTCCGAAAATGATTTAAAACACGTGTTGTTCCGTTATTTATATGTTATAGACACGAAAAATTCACAGTGTATCTTTAAATTCAATTTAAGCATTTATCGGGAGATTTTTGCTCTATTTCCAACCAGTCGTGTTTTATTAAATATTTTCACCATTTTTGCGCATTTGCGTTTTCAATATCAGCGAGCTCCCTCTAACATTCGTATTTACATATCTCCCCTTCAAAACAACTTTGAACGCTTACTACGAGGCCTTATAATCCTATAAACATGTATTTTTTTCCGTTCAAAAGCATTTTAAACACTGCGATTATAGACCCGCAATATTAATAAATCCTGATGATACTGCAACAGCAAAATCAACGTTAGAATCGCGCGGCGCACAATATGCATGGTAAATGATCTAATATTCTAGTCCATGAGGGATTATTTTTGTAATACGTTGCGACAGGCGGGGCAGGGAGGATTGATCTGTTCGCAAATCTAGATCACCTTATCTAATATAATCCACTACGAGAGATATTTCATCACATTTCAGGTCGATGGAGAATCTATCTTGAGTCGGGAACTGTCAAAATTAAAAAAATATATATTGTAAGGTACGCGCAAACCAATAAATTTTATAAAAATTAGAGGTTGTAGGAACGTATTTATTTATGCGGGTCTTGAAGATGACCGGATCATATGAAGGAGGAACGGAAAACTGCAAACTGGTGTTTGGTGAGGGCTGAGCGTCGAGTTTCGAGCACGTGCACCCGTGCACAGGTGATCAAAGCTGCTAGCTCCTTAGGGCAGGCTTCATTAAAATACCTGCAGAACACACGCAGCATTCCTATATTGAGTCTGTGTATTAGAGATGGCAATCGGTCGGTTAACAATGGATTGTCAATCAGACGGATGTCCTACTATTTTTTAATATATTTTTTAAGAAATGCAAATCTTCCCGGCTTACGAATAGCCTGATCATATTTGAAAAAACTACTACCGTAATTGAACCCACGACACGATGCGCTAGTCAAGTGGGTTTACTAGTGAACTGACGTACAGAATGATGTTGAAATGCAAATCTTCCCAGATTACGAATAGCCTGAAAATATTTGGAAAAAAACTACTACCGTAATTGAACCCACGACACGATGCGCTAGTCAAGTGGGTTTACCAGTGAACTGACGTACAGAATGATGTTGAATCACAGTTTCATTTGATAGCGCCCTGGGTTGGAAAAGAAAAGCAGAGGGGTCGCTATTAGATGAGATGAATTGATGATTTGAAGATAAATACAGGCTTTGAATCGTTACAACCGTCAAGGCCATCTTATAGTCTTTTTTTATCAATATTTTAAATATAAAACGTAATGAACATGCAACGTTTCCACATAATACAATGACACGAAGTTAAAAACCATGTCCACCATCTTAAACTGTACGAAAATGGGTAGGTATCGATATTAATTATACAAACTGGACGAAAAAAGCTTCAAACTAGATGGAAACAGTCGATCGACAAGAATGGAACTCTTCAAGGTACCTGTGATGTATGTAGACGAGTGTATAAAAATATTTGTGCAATTTTATTACAATATTTTGCAGTATAATACCAACAATCTTAAAGTTATTATTACAAGTGACTTTAATCTGCTTTATTTTGATGTTGGATTTCGTAAATAAATAACCTTTGATGCTCTTTTGAAACCATGTTTTTATCGATATATTTTTTTAGAGGATTCATATAGAACAAGAATAGAAATATTATTATTTCCAAGGTGGTTATTTTAGTAAAAAATAGTGATTGTTTGACTTGAAAATAATAATTAATAGCTGTACCCCGCCAAACCGTTGCTCTGGCTCAGTCTCTGTGTGCAAATAGAGAAACAATAGCGTGTGTTGATTTTACGTCCAACATATAGCGCTGTTTAAAAAAAACATGTTTTTGCCTTTCACAGGTGACATCTATATAATATAGGTATATGAACACGTGTATTCGAATTTAAAATTGTGTCAAAATGTCGAGGCAATTGGTGAAGAACTTTTGGAGATTTGAGATTTTGAACAAACAAACATTAACATTTTTATTTATATAGATTTATATAGACTAGCGCAGACCCGTGAAATATCACGGGATAGTCGGTGTTTGGAGCTTTGGACGTCAAACTGGACCACGAAGATAAAAAAAGTGGAACCCATTTTTTCGCTTCATGCATCATCTAAATATAATACATCAATGGGGATGATGGCGATTGCCTGAATTCCCATTGATGTGTTAGAACGGCATATAACGGCTTCACGAGAACGGGTATTTTTTTCGTGTAAGTTTACTCGTATGTGGAACGAGTTACCGGTATCTGTTTTCCCTCCTTCATAATATACTCCGGAATTCATCAAGATCCGCATTAACAAATTACTTTCTTCAGCCACTGCCTTAACCCACCTCAAAACGCTGTCCAACCGGGTGGCAATATAATTCCCATGTAGGTACAAAAAGGGAGTTCTCGAGGGGTAACACATAAAAAACAGTGAAAAAATTTAGTCACCATAATGTTCAACAAGAAAAAATATTTTTGATACTGAAAATACTTTGACAAAGGGTAGAATAAGCACTCGGCTATTTTAAGAAATCGAACCTCAGTTTGAATTTAAATTGATGTTGATCTTAAATACACATACTTTAGACTCATTAGAGTAATGTTTTGAAAGCAGAACGCGCCGGATGGTGGTTCATTTTTATTTTATTTTTCTCTCAAGCGTCTCGATGCATCAGGTGCATCGTCCGCGCGTCTAAATAAACGAAAGAAACTTTTAGCCATCATCCCGTTTAGGGAAATACCGTTTGCATGTCATCGACATTCGTGTACTTCTTTTTAATTTTTTTAAATAAATTATAAACGCCCTGATGGCCTTTACAAAATTTATAGTTGACAAAAAATATATAACATAAGAAAGAAGAGAAAATGCATCGAAGGTTATGATATAAGTTATAAGCAATGTATTCATTACTTGTGTATACGCAGTTTCTGGTAAAGCGATTTGATTTTTTGAAATCGTTTGGACGCATGTAAATAAAGTTTAGACATTGAGTGCTGTATGTTTGTCTTATGTTCAAAATATTTCTTTGTTGGAACATTTGTTTGTGGGGGAATATTTTGAGTTTATAGTAGGTACATATAGAATCTTGATAACTGATTTTTTGCAATTTTTAATCTCATATATTTTTAAATGTTAAGTTAAAAACACAAAATTACAACAGTTTGACCAGAAAATAATAAATGTGATCTCAGAGTGTAAGATACTCTCGGTATCCAGAGTGGAAGATACTCTCAATATCCGGAGTGGAAGGTACTCTCAGTATCCAGAGTAGAAGATACTCTCAGTAACCTGAGTGTAAGATACTCTCAATATCCGGAGTGGAAGGTACTCTCAGTATCCAGAATAGAAGATACTCTAAGTAACCAGAGTGGAAGATACTCTCAGTATCGCCCAGTAAGACCAACATTCAGAATTGAGACGTCGCATTGAAAAATTGAAATACCTTCAGCGTCTCAACATATGCCATTTTCTCTCGATATAGGATCGAAAAAGTACGATCAATTTCACCAAATATAAATAAAAATCGAGCTAAATTCTGGCACCCAGACACGCCTGCATTACAATTCCATCGGTTTATGTCTTCAGCGTATGTCACAATAGGGTTTTAAACTCTTTTAAATTCAAATCAAAGGGTTTGAGTGATCTGCTTTCCAGTTGTCGGGTCCATAAGTCTGTGGCTTGACATAAATAATAGGATTTAACAATCATATCAATCTGTCTCCGTCAGATCTATTGTGAAACTGCCGCTGATTTATTACTTACAACTTGCGTAAGCGTGTAATCCCCGTGGAGTTTATTATCCGGAATGAAACCAATAAGACGCGATACCGACATTTATTTTGAGGAGAACAGAAGGGAATTCATACATTTTCCACTGGGTGCAGTGAACTTTTGGTACGAACGTAGTTTTTACATCGAAGTCTAAAATTATTTTAACATTTTCGATAAGTAATATGTTCGCGTATCAAATTTAATGAAATAAAATTATCATAAACTCGGAGAAAAATGAGTGATGCTGATTTATTGAAATCTATAAGCCGCTTCCTGATAAAGTGTTGGTAAATTCGTAATAATATCGTGACACGTGTTCATACACCTGCGTTGGTCTTATAATAACACAGGGTGTCCGGGAGTAAAGTGCGCAAACTTCGGGAGGTGATTCTATATGATGGTAGAAGTAAAAAAGATATGTAACTTTTTTCGAAATTCCAATGTTAATTTTCCATTACAAAAATATTTTTCCAATCTTTTTTACCTAAAAACTATCTTAAAACATAAAATAAAGTGCACTAACTTCGGGGGGTGATTTTAGATGATTTTAGAAGTAAAAAATCAAAAAACTAATTTATAAATTACAATGTTTTAAGGTAGTTGTGTACAATGTTTTTAAAAAGTTGAATTGTTTGTATGGGAAAATAAAAATTCTCCTATATAAAAATATTTTTGCGCGCGTCAGTTTTTTAAATTTATTTATTTATTTATATATATAAATTACAAACAATATAAAACAAAATTAACCTTTTTCTGTCCAACTGGGAAGGATTGCCGTTTCAGGACAGCCAAATTGTGTATTTAGAACATAATATTCTTACAATGGAATGGCGATGCTGTCAAAACAAATTTTGAGAACATTGTTGATTGCATTCGAAGTGACAGGATGGTTTCTTTATCCTTGAAAGAATCGCAAAGATGTAATTTATTACCAGGGTCAATTAGGATAACATAGTAATTGCATTCAGAACAGACGAATGGTTTCTTTCGGGACATCACAAGTCTGAGATTCTTTCTTTGAGTCGGTATTTTGTTCATTTTCCCATTGTTCATTTAAGAATATATATTTTCCGATACATCTTTTTTTACCTAAAAACTACCGTCAAACATTAGTATTTCGAAAATAGTTATTTATCCTTTTATTTGTAAAATCATATAGAATCATCCCCACCCATTTTGTATGGGAAAATAATCATTGGAAGTTCAAAAAAAGTAATTTATCTTTTTTACTTCTACCATCTCCTTCCGAATTTATACCCTGTATTATTAGAAAATATTGATGAAAGTTACTCAGGTCACAGGTCGGGTTACTCGGGTTACAGTTTACAAACATAATGACAACGGAAATCTCTTGTCCATTATCTAAAATCTGGGCTTCATCAAGTTCCGCAGTAACAAAACATGTTGCTGCAGCCCCAGTTATCCTTATCCCGTTTCACAACATCACCCAATCAGGTAGCGATAAAGTATCGTTGGCTTTACACAGATCTGAAAGAGAACCCCTTGAGAGGTGTCACATAAACATGCTTCTCACGATGAAGAGTCTCACGTTTGCAATTTGTTTAAAGTTGAGCCATATTAAACTACCTCATACTTTCTTGAGCCAACGTTGCGGACATCCAAGCAGCATCGTTCATCAAGTCACACAAACACATATTTGGGTGAGGTTTGTCTAGGTCTTGGCGACGGATGTGTCTGCCCATCTACAGTGTGGCGTGTCGGATCGGGAGGGACTGGTTGAGGTAGACCTTATAACCTGTCCAGCCGGACTCTCTCTCGATCCATCGCCTTGTACAGCAGTGGGAGAGATGGATTCATACGTCCGTCATTCCTGGATACAATGACCCCTCAGATTTCTTTTCCCCATAATTTTTCCTTCCCAGAACTATATCTCCTTCCTTTTCCAAAAAAGTGTATGTGTAGAGCTAACGTAAAAAAAAATAACAAAAATATTGCCCTTTTGACATGCATTGAAATACCGCGCGCGCGTTAATGAAGAGAGGGCGCCGCACTAATAGTTCAATACTCTAATTATATCCATCTATTCTGGGGATAGCGGGATGCGCAGGACTGAGGACCCTTAGACACTTCCTTGATGAGCGCGAACTGGGATGATTTACGGCGTCAGCTGACATTCCCGGAATCGTCGCGATTGCCAGTCTTTCCGGACTCCGGGGGGACTCGACCGGCCCAACCGACGCAAGTGCCAGGGAAACATCAAGTGGAGATGTGAAGTGTGAAGAGGGACTCACGGTTTTGCCAGATGCATAATTGGTGCTTAGCGCAAATTAACACAAATTAGTCGCGGCTCGATTGAAATATTTATCATGCCTTGATTTTTTTCTGAGTTTAAAAAGATTGCGATACAATAATGAAGAAGCTTGATTGAGCTCGTCTTGATTAAGAAAAACTGTCATCTTTTCAATCTGTTCATTCAGAACTTATTAATACAAGTATGTGATATGGAACATTTCATTTAACAGAATCAGTTTGTTTCTAAAACTAAATTAAAATTCTTAATTTGTGCGTTATTGCACAGATTTAATTATCTGGAAATACTGGGTCAACCCGACCCCACGGAGAAAAATGAGTAATGGTAATTTATTAATAATCTCTTCAAATTATTGGTAATCCGGTTAAAAACAGGAATGTAAGCCTTGACGATTGACTTAACAGGTTTACTGATAAACTTTTAGTAAAATAGGAAGATTATCAAGGCAAATACACGTGCACACTTGCTTGATAATATATCATTACGGAATGCGATAATATTCGAATTTTTATGAATACGTTTTCCGACATCGTGACAAATTCATATGCATTTGCCTCGATCATGACAAAATATTCGGATTTTCACGAACACGTGTTCCTACATCCTGATAATATATTATCATATAGTATTTCAAATCATTTGAAGAGATTCTAATAAAATAGCAATACTCATTTTTCTCCGCACATTTTCAACTAGCATAATTTTTTCATTATAATCAAATATACATGCATTGCATGTACATTTTCGATAAGGAAATAAGATAACTTTTTTATGGAGACGATGAAGCAACCTTTTCAATGTCTGCAAGCAACACATTTAATGAATTTGGTAATCGGAATAATCAATTAGGTGGAAGTTCATTTCAAACCGGTCATACACTTGGCAAAATGTTGAATATAACTAAATAACCAACACGCTGTTTTCGCGTATCATCATCTCGACATCTCTCACACGATCACAGATGGTTTCACCACCCATAAGCCTTAGGCATCTCATTTTTACAGCGATCAGTCTACTTTCATCCTTCCTTTATCATCAGTCCAATTCCTCTCTCCTACAAATTAGAAAAGGTTCCAGCAATTTGTTGTGGACTTCTAGGTTCGCTTCTTTGGACAATATTGAATATACAACGGTGCAAAAATCAATCAGCTGGGATGTAGACTATCATCTGGGTAGTCTTACATGCAGACTGTAACAAATCGACGGAACTGCAAATGTACTAGACAAGTAAGTTTCGAAGTCATGAGGTGCGGCGTCTTCCGCGTCTATTTGTCAAAATAAATATCCTGGAAGTCACTCAGTGTAAAACATAATCAGCAAAGTGTGTATCAACGTCCCGTGTAGTGCGGGGCAGTGCAATCGGCTTTATTCAGCCGATTCATTTTACGGTGTTAGATTAATTATAGATATCGAGTCTTGGAGGCAATGGTCCAAATCTAAGCACACACTCTGCCAGGACCGCCGCGAGGAATTGCGTGTCTAAGAAAAAAATCCACCATGCTAAATTTACGTGGTCATGGTAACACGTTTTCACGAAATAGATAACTGTAGCCAGATTGCAACAAGAATAATTGAGAAAATCAATAGTGATCTTAAAAATGTATCAAAATTGATCAAAATTAACAAATTAAACTCAAAATCTTGAAAATATGATATTTGGAAACCAAAGAACAATTAATCAAATCAAATAACTAATGTAGACTCAAAGATTGAATACATGATCTTTGGTAACCAACGTATAATGAAACAAATCAAATAACGAACGTAAGCTCAAAGGTATCCCTTGAAAATATGATCTTTGGTTAACCAAAGTACAATGAATTAAATCAAATAACGAACGTAGACTGGAAACATGATCTTTGGTAACCAAATAACAATGAATCAAATCAAGTAACGAATGTAGACTCAAAGATATCCCTTGAAAGCGTGATCTTTAGTAACCAAAGTAAAATGAACCTAAATTATTTTGATACAAATACGTTCGGTATTTGATATGGTTCATTTTACGTTGGTTACCAAAGATCATGTTTTCAAGGGATATCTTTGAGTCCACGTTAGTTGTTTGATTTGGTTCATTTTACTTTGGTTTGGTAAACAAGTTTACTAATTTTTAGTACAATTGTTGCACCACTTTTCTACTATCATTCCCTTGGTAAAGAAGGTGGCTTAACAGAGAAAAGAGACAAATTTAGAAATGTAATAAATATAAATCAGGACAGAAAATGATTAAGGAATTAGATATGATGAATTTTAAATTGTATCAACAAAGTTGTGAGCAATTTACTATTAGAAAAACCAAACTGCACTTAGGTAGACTACGACACACATCAAAGAAGATAGAAAGAAAATATTAGACTAAAAGAAAGAACAAATAAAAGGCACAAAATTGTTTACTGAATAAGGGCAATAAAATGTATAGCTTGGTTTTCAGTGAAATAAAAATTGTACCTAGATTACTTATATGTACAAATTGTGTATGTAATAAATATTAAAAATAAGCAATATGTAAATTAAATTATAATAATACGTATGTTTATATTAGGCTACGTGAAGTGGATCTATTTCAAGTTTATGAAATAAATAGTACTAATATCTTGCACATAGGTCAATGTGAAAACAGTACCAATATTGTGAATAAAATTAATGTACTTTGTGCATTTAATTCAAATTAAGTTTAAATTTTAAATTCTTCTTAATATAATACATGTTATATTTGCGGTATGTTCCAGAGTGGTGGTTACTTTCAATATTGCCCTAGTGAAAAACCACCATTAAGAATCAAAGCGTTGCTTGAAATGGCTTTATCTGTGCTTGGTGACCAGATGTGAATAGCCAGGTACTTCCTCATCTTCATATTTGCCACCCTAAGTGAAAATAACATTGTCTTTGACCTGTCGGGCCTCCTGTACGGTATGCAATAAAAAAAAATTAAAAGACATCTTTTCTTTGTCTTGAAATCAAAACAACCCTTATCGACACAATTTCGCTTTCAGTTTTTTCCACACTACTTTTTGAAAAAGATAATGTCCAGTAGTTTTTTGTCCGTATGTATGTTCTTCAAATGCCGCCCCTTAGATTGGCCGCCCATGTGTGCAGCATACATTGCACATAAGGATGAAGCACTCCTGTACACTGCAACACTCCAATACGCAATATACAGGGTATACTATGTGCAGGACGTCAGATTGTGTTTAACGTCAACTTCAGATCCAACGGCGTGATTCCGAGACAAAATAAACGCTGGGGAATATTCATTTCCGGCAACTCTAACAAATTTAAAGGATTTACATATCGTGTAAATCCTTTAAATTTGTTAGAGTTACAGGACATTAATTCAATTCTGACCAACGCAATTTCTTTCATCTGACAAGATTGCAAAGTGTGTTCCAGTTTATTACCTATAAATTTGTGAGATACAAATTCCAACAATATGATATCTACAATTCAATCAGGGGAATTGAATGCAATGTTATAGAAAGACAAAATGGAAAGGTTAGAAATTTTAAGTGAAACATTTCCTCAAAACAAATTAACTACACTTTTTTTTATTTAATACCTTAAAATACATACACTTGAGGATCGGCGTAGGATAAGTGATCTCTGAAGTCTGATCAATTTAAGAGTACCTACTCAACACACTAGGCTTGTGAATTGAATAGCAAACTCGCCAATTCCTCGCAGCAAATAAATATACCGATGATATTGACATTTTAAATGTAATAAATTCGATTTTTTATAGAAAGATATATTTCTGATAATTTCAGTTCATTATTATCATTTATTTATTTTTTAACCAATTATAAACCAATGTAAATATGAGAAGTTAATTTAAGAAATGTTTGTAATTCTTTTATACAGTGGTTTCAAATATTATTTACACACTTTAAAACTATTTCAAAAAGTAGGTTTGTATTATAGTGATTTGTTTTTGGGGTACTATGCCGTGTTGCGCTACCTCCTACTTTAACCAACGTTTCGGACAGCATTGCAGTGTTCATCATCAGGGCAGATGTGTATTGCACATACATCTGCCCTGATTATGTATTTGATTACACATCTGCCCTGATGATGGACACTGCGATGCTGTCCGAAACTTTGGCTAAAGATGGAGGTAGCGCAACACGGCATAATACCCCAAAAACAAACCACTATAATACTTTTGGCCGTGAAAATCTCAAATCATACTAGTAGGTATGTAGTTTTCTCTAAGTTTAATATTACTTTAATTAGTCGTCTCAAGGGCAATTTCAATATAGCAAATTTTGTGAAAAAACACTTCAAATACTTACACATATCAAATAAAATGAACCTAACAAAATATCACAAAAAGGATAATAAACATCGTAAAGAAAGTAGATCAATTGAACTATTCAATAAAGTTGTTTTTTCTAACTAAACTAATCGGTCTTCTCATTAAACGTGTCAAATGTGGGCGCTTTTCATTGTTCCTTAGTGTATACTGTTGGTAAGTATTATGGTAATAAAAGAAAGATTCTCTTTGAAAATATTTTTAACAGTGATAATTTATAAGAAGCTCAAACAACAAATAACCTGAAAGGTATTAAGAATAAGATATCAGTATTTTATTATTGTATAAAATTGTGTTAGTATATAATATATAGTATACAATGTGAGTAAGTAGGTAAAAACAAATGAAGTTGTAAGTACAAAAAATAAGTGGAGTGGAAAATAACCGCCGCGCTAGTTTACGCCAATTTTGTGTTTATAAACAGCGAGAAGGAAACAACAACCAACAACAGTAAACAACACTATAAACTTGAGCGTTTTTCTCAAGAAAAGCTGAGTATTAAAGTATTGGCAGTAGCAGCAAGAAGCTCAATGACTGCAACGTGACCTTCAACCTTCAAGAATTTCTTTAAAAATTTTGAAAATAAGTAACCCAATTGTGGAACATTTTTAAATGTTTTGTGTACATGAATACACCAATTTATTTATTTTTCTTTAGTTAAATCGGTGTCTAAACAGTCATCATAAGTTGTCAGGACGTGAAAGAACTTCCATTCTTACAGAAATAAACAATTTTACTAAGACATGTTCAGTAAATATTTGTTTAGGGTTCTTTCTTTCAGAATTGCTGTCAACAAATTTGTTAAAAGCTTAAATATGTCCACAAAGGCGCCAAAAATAATTTATAGCATGATTATCCTTGTATTCTCCAATAAATTAAGTAAAATATGAAACGTGTTGATGGACAAAGATCCTCGCATATCTTCCTAAGTAATCTTGGCCATCCAAATCGAGGTGCGTCAATCGCCACAAGCCATAATTTTCAATGCGCAAAAACGCAGATCTGTTGCAGTAATAGTCGCGTTTCACCTGTCAACTAAGCTGTGTCCAGCGGCATACATTCAACTTTTTACTGCCTATTAAACCCCGAATCCGCGTGCACCTTATTTACGAAGTAATCTCACGGTCAGCGCGTGACGGCACTGCGCGAGGAATACGATTCGGCTTCTGCGCATCCATTCATCGTGCCGCCTTGAGATGGGTGATGGAACAGGTGAGAAGGAATGAAAACAACGGACCTATTCCTGACGCGAGTTTGGCAAGGCCCCACACCTGGGATCAGTGGATCAGCGGACTGTGGGATAATGAGCACTTCTTGTCTGGGGAAGTTGTCCAACTCCCAACGAGGCAACTGGAGGAAGCGATAAATCTTACACATGTCACAAAGTTCAGTATCTTAAGTCGATACTTTTTTCTTGTTGCTTAGTTGAGATTACACAGACTTATTCCAATTCGTACAAGAATGTTACATCGAGAAAATTTACTTGTTTGCACAACCTGACCCACATCAGATACGTACAACATTTTTTATAATCTAAATATGTTTATAAACATTTTTTATGGTGTGCTATGAGTTCAACGTTAATCCACGAAACTAGCAGCAGATTCATAAGTATTTAGTGTACCATATTTTTAAAGCAAATACCTGAACTGATCAACTGGTTACTTAATTGGCTAAAATATAATAAAGAGAGAAGGTCCAATGTCCTCCACCACTTTTGTGGCAACTGACATCAGTAAAATTTAGGCAAAATCATAAGGAAAGACAAGACATGGAGGCACATTTTTAATATTCGCCTACAAGTTTTGGTGATCTTAAACCTAAACTAAAAAAAAAATCATTTAAATTCATGTTAAAATATATATATATTTTAAATTCAAATTATAGAAATTCAAAAGCTAAAACAACTCAGGTGCCAATTTTCCGCGCGTGTGCCTAAATGAAACTTTGACATTGAAAGCGATTTCAAAGAACAAGATCAAAGCTTTTTAAATATGGCTGTATAGAAGATAAGTATCTTCAACTAAAGCTACCATGGACATTACGAGTAACAAACGAGCTGGTTTCTACTAATAAAATAACTAAATAAGGAAAAATAAATCTTGAAAAATGTAAATTAGAGAGGAACACCTCTTGCAATCTTCGTATCCTGGTCGGTGTACTTCTCAGAAATCATTATTTTATATTTATAGAACAATAAAACTAGAATCACGCAGTCATATTATGAATAAGTAAGCGTTTAGAATAAGTAAGATAAACATTTCTTTCGTCTTTTTTTCTCGGTATTTATTTTATTAATACTTAATAATAACCAGTTGGACCTTGCTTTTATTTAGGTTATTGTTGGACCCGCTTCAACGTGTTGCTTTCAGGACTAATCTGAGATCGGAATAAAGCTGTGTTTAGAACAGTGAGTCAGTCATATTTTACACATAAAACACAAGTTGGAAGTTAGAATATAATTTCAGTCGGCGGACTACTAAAAATACATTCAATGTTCACGCTAGAGGAAACATCTCGTCAAACACATAAAGACGTGGATTTTTCTATTGGACTGTAATTATTACTAGACGTTAATTAGAATTTTGTTGTGGCTTGGTTCTCTGAGAAATTCATTTTGATGTAATTTGTTTATGGAAACTACTCAGGATTTTATAAATTAGATTTTATTTTTGTATTACTAGGCAATAAATAGAATTTTGTTGTATAGGTTAAGTAAATTAATTTGAATGTAAAATTATTGGGATTTTCTGAATTGTTAATTCTTTGATAATTCCAAGCTTTGAAAGAAAACAAAACATTATAAAAGAGTTGTAGAGAATTGCTAAGAATTATAATATCCTCATAGAGTAATGTGAATAGTTTTTCACAATTCGTGTGATTTGTGTGACACTCTAAGGTTTTGAAGATTAAGACAAAAATTTATGGTTTACTCAAAACCTGGCAATATTTGAAGTCTTCCTACTTTCATTACACATTTTTTTAAATTGTTGCCAGTGCTATGTTTTCTTTAATGTGATAAAACCGGACAAAGTCTCAACTGCTCCCAACCGTCTGGCGCCAGTGGAAATATTTCCTACGGTTACGGTACGGCAATGGCATAAAAAACGTACATCTTTATCACAATAATGCTGCAGTTCTTTCTAAATAATACTAAAATTATAGTAAGACAAATGACCTATACATGTCTGCTTCCCCAAAAGAAAGTGCAATCATTATAATACATCTCCCTTCATTCGTATTGAAGATATGAGACGCAAGGTGCCGTTGCCGTGGGAATCATAGAAGCGCCCAATGGCGGCTTTTAAAATTCTCACCTCAACGGCACGGCACGCCGCGTCTGATTTATTTAATATGAGTGATGGAGATAATATAACGATTGCATTTATCCTTTGGGAGAAACAGACATACATGCATCCATTGTCTCATTATTCTTTCATGTGCAAGGAAGGTATACAGCGTTATTATGATAAAGAACGTACGTTTTATGCTTTTTTATGCCGTTGGTGCGAAACAACAGCGACCAATGACATCCCTAATTGTATGTTGTGAGGTTGAGGGTTGTGGGAGGGGAAATAATATGGCTAAGAGAAAGGTCAGGACGTATCTGACTATTCAGATATGAATCACCAAAAAATTACACCATTGCAAAAATTACAACGTTTCAATTCTGCATGGAGATAGTGAGAGTATCTTCCACTCTGTGAAGGATGGGGAAGACTTGGGACAGGTGCGAGCCTTATACTTTGAACCACTAGGCAAAAAACCAGTCAAAACCTTGACATCATGATGGTATTCTTAACACGATAGTTTTTCAGTACAATGGAGCATGAATGCATTGTGTAACAATTGTTTCCAATTATCTTACCACGTGTTTTCCAGTAGTTGATTTGGGGCGTGAAGGAAACCATTAATTTAAGAGCAGCGCGCTAACCTGATTTAATACCCTGTTTTTTTGGCGAGGAATTAATTTTGTCTGGGGTGTGTATCGGAGAAGAATAAATTAGACAACTGGCTTGCCTGGCCGCTCTTCAAGAACGTTTTAAAAAAGATAACGTCTTAACAACTTGGTTGTGTCTTCCACACAATACTTCTACTTCAGCTCTGTAGATTGTAGGGACATTGGTGCAAAGATATTAGAAGAACGAGATGTGCTATGAGCAGTTCATACTGTGTGGAATTGTTTTGCCCAGTGTCGCCGGTTTTGTTCACCAATACTACTGCACACCTTCGCTTACGCTAAGGTATCCGCACTAATACATAGAACAGATTTTTGTGCGTACACGTCCCGATAGTATTCAAAGTACCCTAATTAGGTAGTACTCCGCCTACGGTCCGGCGGCCAACATAGCATATCTCGTTCTTCTAATATCTTTGGTCGAGGCCACACTACAACTTCAGTTTGACGCATTTATATTCGCAGGCAGTGGAAGGAAGAACCAACAAATAAACAGTTTTTAATGTAAATTTATTCATTAACAATATCTACACTGGCGACGTCACCAATTACAAAATTATGATGAACCAATGAGGTCGTCTCCTACAACGAAAATTCATATTTTTTTAACAAAAATGTATCATATTTTAGAGCACGCTGGGGACAGAACTTTTTTATTTTTTGTAAAATACTAGTACCAATATAAACACGGCTAAAGCCATTTTAGTAATATTTTTTATTCCGAGTTGTGGTTCTTCACCAGGACGATGCTAAGAATGACTTCATCAAAAAATCCAATCAAAGAACAAATATATTTTTATGATCAACTAATTATACATTAATAAGTAGATTTAGTTAATGTACAACTTATTGTAACTTACAAGAGTTATTATTGTGAGATTTGATTAACTATTATTTCACACCAATGAAATTTTACAATCGAACAATGAAGACAGCTTCTCACTTCAACATAATTGTCATAATTGGGTATTCCGTGCATTATTGTACGATAGTTACAAGATACAGTGTTGTAACATTCAGATAACACACTCATTGTTACTTTGTTTAAAAGAATCCATTGTTTGATTGTTGAATATCTGATCGTGAAGCCTATTTCAGCACAACACCATTCTTCTACTTTATACTGGCTTTTATCAATTTTCTACAGAAAAAACGACGTGAAAAATCTTTTAATTTTATCAATACTATTTTTTTGGTTGAATATCTGATTGGTTTGATTTGGTTGAAGCATTGCTGATCTTAAATCAAAATTAATATTGTACGTCTGCGGTTTGGTGGCCATCTTGGATATTGATAGAACCATAATCTATTTACCTATATAAATAAAAATGTAAATGTTTGTTTGTTCAAAATCTTAAATCTCCGAAAGTTCTTCATCAATTGATTTGAATTTTTGTCACAACGTTGCTTTCGAATACGCTTGTGTTTTTACATATTATATACTGTATTATATAGATGTTACCTGCGACAGGTAGAAACGCTTTTTTTTAAAACAGCGCCATCTGTTGGAGGTAAATACAACACGCGCTATTATATCACACAAGCAACGCGTGGAGGGGTACAGCTAGCTAATAATAAAATAGGTTTTTAAGTTACTGCTTTTTCCTTTTTTAATTTTTTTTTTTTTTTTTTTTATAGTGAATACCTCACAAGAGTCCCAACTGCTCCCGTCTGGAGCCAGTGAGACTATGGCATCCCCAATTGGGGGATGTTGTGAGGCTGAAGGTAAGTGGGGAAGGGAAAGAGGAAGGTGGGGAAGTACCTGGCTATTCAGATCTAGTCACTAAACACGGCTAAAGCCATTTGGAGCAACGTTTCAATTCTGAATGGTGGTCTTACACCAGGGCGATACTGGTAGTATCTTCCACTCTGGAACGTGCCGCAAATATACTATATATTATTTTAATTAATTAATTGTGAAATAACACAAATTAATCAAATAAAATTTATTTGCGCACGCCGGGTTCGAACCCGCGAACTTCTGAATGGCAGTCCAATGCGTTACCACTGGACTATGCCGGCCGTCAATTGAGCTCAAACTAAGAACCTATTGGTAAAATAAGGTTTAAGTCCTTAGTTTGGGTTGGGAAAGAATCATTGTTTTTTTTTATTAATTATGAATACTAAAGAATAGGGAAATTTTTACATTCTTTGAGTTCTATTGTTAATTCAAATTAACATTACGTAAATACTAAAATTATTTTTTAAGGCGATGCACTACATAGTAATGCAAAATCATGTGTTTTTGGTATGAAAATTTGGTCGCCTAAAATACCGCGAGTAGAAAACATCTTGGCCTTTGAAATAATCGAGTATTTTTTAGATAGTCTTTTTATAAGCCCAGAAAAAAATAATGTAACAGGCCTCTGAAAACTGGTTTAAAGTTCAAAATCTCCTACTTACGAACCCATTTTCGGTTATTATTTTATTGTATAATGTGGAAAATTAAGTTATTTATAAAATGATCGAAAAAAAAAAATTATCCCTGAACATCCACAAAATAAAATAAAAGGCACTTTTCGACCATGTTTTTTTCTTGCATAAATCAAAACAGGCGGATGGTGTTAAGCGGGAATTCAAAACTTATCGCCATTTACGTAAGGGGTGTTATTGATAACGGCTCGATTTAAAATATTACACAACGTAGTGCATCGCCTTAATGATAATTTGAACAATTTTGTAGATCAAATAATAGAATTAAATTCATGTGGGTATCAAGTGGATAAATTATGAGATATTGAACTTCAACGATAGCAATACTAAACGTTCCTGTCAATGACATGTTTATGAATATTAATAAATATGCCTCGGTGCAGGACGAGTTCATCTGCGGGTGACGTCTGCGATATGCACTTATGGCGCGTGAGTGCACACTGCACACGGTTTAGTCAAATGATCTGCACAAATGCACAAACCTACGTAATAACTTTGCTTATTGTATCATTCAAAGCCCTCGGTGCTACGTGACATCCGCATTACTAAAACAACTGACAGCCAGTAAATATCAAATACCTTTGTTAATTTATTATAACAATTTGCTAATTATTAATGACCATGTTATGTGAATCGATGTGCGCTTATGGTGTTGTGATGATTTTTATTACATCAATTTTGCACTAGACACGCTTTCACACTACGAACATACATTACGGTAAGCTTATTGGCTCTGAGTTTCTTAGGTGTCATGGTGGATGAGTTTTCATATTTAGAGTAAATATTTTTTTATGATTTTTTCACGTAAGGAATTAAATAAATTCAGTATTTAATTTATCGTAAAAACTTTTTGAAGGTCATAATGTGATTAATATAATATTTAAAATTGAAAAAAGAAGATAGAATTAATAAATCTAAATGAAACATGAAACAGAACAAGACACAGAAAATAAATAAAATAGCCAAAAATATTGAAATTCGTTAAGAATTATGTTGGTATTTTTAAGATTGAGATGTGATGTCAACAAAATAGATATAAAATAATCAGGTTTCAATGGCCGAGTGGTTAAAGCCATTGTTCCGGTAAGACAGAGATCCTGTGTTCGATTTCCAGTGGAGACCGTTGTTACCCTTTTAATATTCTAGGTCTTGTTCTTTTAAATTTTAATTATTTAATATTTGTATTTTTTACAATAAATATACAATGTTTAAATGTCATACTGTATTATAATGTAAAACAATAAATATACTTTACTCACCATAAAGAAACAAGGTTCTTGTTTTTGGTAAGGGAATTCTAGCACAATTATAAAAAGGAATTAATAAAATGTTGTAAATAATGACAAAAAATAAGAAAAAAAACGCAAGATTTATAAATAATAGATATCAAGTATTAAAAAAATAATTACAGATGTGTGGTCTCTTATAGTAATCTAAGATAATTTTTCAATTTTAGCTAAAATTCATTAATATTTTTCAATAATTTTTAGATTTAAAGGAAGCTTGTTAAAGTAAAGTTCTACCTAGAGATAGATAGAGATAGGGATTTTGAGTGTGTTTGGTATTAAATTTTGGGATTTTAATATGATTCTGATATCTTGCTGATATATTTAATTGTATATTATTTAATTGCTTTTCTTTAAAAAATTGTTGTATTGATAATTTTTTATACATTTTGTCTATTGTGGGTACATTAAATATTGAAAAGATAATTTCGACGGAAAATTTAGATGTTTTTTTTAAGATTACCTTAATTATCAATCTTTCAAATATTTTAATTGGATATAAAATATTTTCATATGTTCCTCCCCAGCCAATAATACTATATAGTAATGGAGATTGAACAATTGCACAGTACACTTTTTTAGGTGATCTAGTCTCAGAAGTGTTTTCCATTTAAAATCTTGATCTATATATACCCCAAGATATTTAATGTTGTAAGTCGGACTAAGAAAGTCTACGATGTTAATCTACTACTGTTTTTTGTCGCTCAATATGCGATTGAGGATATTTTGTACCACTTTAGTTTTAGCAAGGTCTTGACTTGACTTGACACTTCTATTTGATTTCTATTTTCTTATGTTTTCCCTGTTTGTCTCTGCTTTTACCATCATACCATCCTTTACTCTTGCATTGTACATTGTCCCAAATCTCGTGTCGCTGTGTAATATATTGGACGTAAGTCCGTTAATTAATCAATAAATAAATAAGTATAGAACATGCTTAATTGCAACTAGTTCTGCTGCATTTACTTTAATGTATTACAGTTTTTCAATATATTAATATCAGCATTCGCGAGGTTATTGACAGTATTCCAGTCAGTGCCTTCAATTATTATGACAGTGTCATCAGCGTAAGTATTATTTTACCATTTAGATTTTGTTTCAAAATTTCATTACAATCAATTCAATACATATGAATATTAGTAGACCTGCCCTAAGTGATTAAAAGCGTATTATTCCCCACTCCCCATACCGGTTCCATTGGAGCCGGCTGTGCTCGCGTATGGCCTCAAGTGAAATTTGAAAACGTGACGTCATCATTCTTGTGCGAACTATGGTCGAGGCATCATCGGTTCATTTTACGAAATAACACGGCAAAATGTTGACTTGTGCTATGAAAACTTGTAAAAATAGATGTGAAAAAGAGAATAAACTCAATTGTCGTATTACATTCCATATATAAGCATTATTTTACTTTATTTTAAGCATATTCACATCGTATAATATGGATCAGTTGTAGAAACATATACTATCACATCGAGAAACGTCTGGACGCGAAACACAAAGCTGGTTGGTTGCTGGGAAGTAAAATATGAACATTTATAAAAGTGTCTTAACTAAATACTTAAACGAAATATTCGACTCTGAAAATAGAAGAAATTTTTTGCCGAATTTGGACTTCGCAAATTTGTTCATAACGTGGCGAGTAATTTGCGCTCCCATGTAAAAATGTCTATTCATTCAAAAGCAGATTTTACTTTTAAGAATTAAATGGTGATATTAAAATGCGAGATGCCTATATACTGTCAGATTGATTTATTGACGAATCACAGTCAGCTTTACCCCCTTCGTTCAACAGTTGATTTTACCCCTCGCCATTATCTTCGCGTCTATTAATTCCTATGTCTGTGATTACAATAGATGATAAACAGTAATGGTCCCAGAACTGTACCTTGAGGTACGCCAAAATTACTTATTTTTTGCCGACTAAGCTAATTGTTGATTTTTACCACTTAAGGACGTTTGAACGGGTAGCTAATTATCCATTTTAGAGCTGTACAGTTTAATCCAATTTTACTTAATTTACTTATAAGTTTGTAATATGATATATAATGCGCTATCAAACGCTTTTTGAGATCTATGTAAATTCGGATACATTTTAATGATTTATATTTATGAATATTATCTTTTTCGGCTTTCTCCCTACCTTTTAAAAAAAAAACAAATAAGAGGTGCCGTAGTCCACTGGCTCTAAATAGTTGGAACTTTTATAATTATTATTCTCTCACACTTGATTCCCAGACGGTACATACGTCAAAATAACATTCTATCTATTTGTGTAAAGAAGATTATTGGCGTGGCGTGCGGCGTGGATTTGATTTTTATACAAATCTACAGCTTTATTTCGATATTGATGAAATTTTGCACACTTTACCTCCATAACAAGAGGAAGCATTCCCTTTTCCCCATCCCTTTTTCTTACCCCTTAAGCAGATTTGTGTTACTTATTGATGAAATTTTGCACACTTTTTTTTATTTTTTTACTCTTCATTATAAACACTTGCTAAACTGCCAAAGCAGTCTGTCAGCAGGTGAATTTCACAATAATAATTACAAAACTAAAACACAAATATTACGAGTAACCACAATATAGAAAACAGAGATAGAAGAATAACATTACATGTGACTACGATAATAAGACATAAACTACACAAGCAGATGGATATAATACAGGCAACATACTCGTAGACATAAACACACTCAAAGGCACACACCACACCCATAGGCATATTTATATAAAGGATTACATGCATTAAATCAATGGACGCTAATGTATAGGTGTTTAGAGACAATACCAACATAAAAAATCTTGATCTATTATCCATATTTTATCATTTTTAGTAGTTCAGTATATTTAGCATATGCATTGGCATCGTTTTAAATATAGTAGATACAAGATGTTCGTTGACGTTCAAAATAAGATACTTACATCTACTCTCACATCTGATTTTAAAAAAACTCTGCACAAAGCCCGGGCAACGCCGGGACTTCAGCTAGTTATAAATAAACGTGTGGAAAAAAATTGAATTTTCCGATGATTTTTCTTTTTTTTCTTTGGAACTTTGAGTGGGCTTTCTAGATAACACAAAATGAAACGCATTACGTGGGTGAGCTTCACCTTTACATAAAATATACATTACAATACTTAACGTAGTAAAGTTAGTGAAAAATAATATAATTTCTAAGTTTTGAGAGATGTTATAGAAGCAAGATAGACACAGAAGCAGGAGAGTGAGAATTTTCTTCATCGAATTGTTTATTTTAAAAGCACTTGGCTCAGTGGCTGGTCTAAAATAGGCCGTAGTAAGTTTGTCAGCGAATGGGTTTGTTTGTGGGAAACGCATTGATGGAAGTGAACTGTTTTAATTTGTCTCCCCGGCACTGATTAAGTGAACCTTTGTCGGACTAATTCTCATAATGGTGACACGCTTTGAGAATCAGACAGGATTTTGAGACACTAACTTTAAATAGCCAGGTACAACAAAATATACCAACAAAATAATGTAGTATTTATTGAATGAGATCCAAATGTCACCCAAAATGTTATGAATGACAGCGGTCAAGTTATTTTAGTGTGTTTCACAAAATAATCAGCATTGTATCACCCAGAAAAGGAAAAAGCTTTGAGATTCTGACAGGATTTTGAGTCACTACCTTTTGATAACTAAGTTCTACATAACCTCAAAATATACCAAAAAATAAAGTTGTATTCATTGAATGAGATCTAACTGTCACCCAGGATGTTCTGAATGACAGCGGTGAAGTCATTTTAGTATGTTTCACAAAATAATCAGCACTGCATCACACAGAAAAGGAAAAAGCTTTGAGATTCTGAAAGTATTTTGAGTCACTACCTTTTGATAACTAAGTTCTACATAACATCAAAATATACCAAAAAATAAAGTGGTATTCATTAAATGAGATCAAAATGTCACCCAGGATGTTCTGAATGACAGCGGTGAAGTCATTTTGGTATGTTTCACAAAATAATCAGCATTGCGTCACCCACATTTTTTTCTATTCGTTGCTCCCCCATATTTAATAACTCCCCCTGGCCGAGAGTCCCGTCCGTTTTCGGCCCCTTATGTAGCGGTGTACTTGTTTGGAGTCAGAGGCCCATTTCTATTTATTTAGCACTACTCTTAGATTCGAATTTGAGACTCACAACTAGAATCAAATGCTTCAAAAATTATTCTAGGAAGCGGTTATTTGGTTTATTTACTTTTTGTTTTTATCACTAACACTATTATTCCTTTAGAAAAAAATTAAGGTAGCGAGTTTGATGTAAAAAGCTAAATTGATTTTCAAAGCTACATAACTCACGATGAATCATAGTTATGTCAACGGAGAAACTCCAAAGAAAATAGCTGTGCAATCTTCATGATGCCAGAACTCACCGTTTGAGAGTTATTACTTTATGTTGGTAATGTCGTTTTGAAATCGCAATGATTGAAGTACCTACTGGTCAACTATTCAGTTGGCAGGACCACCGATGAATATTTTCGGAATCAAGTTGAATATTTCCTCTGCCAAGAATTATTTCGGATAATTTATAATAATAATATTATTATCCGAGATATTTCATTTGTTCAAGTTTGATTATATATTATTCCCCCTGAAAATTATTACATATTGTTTATTTACGTGGATATTAACTATGTTGATAAATTTATAGCACTTGTAAGAAATCAACATTCAGAGGCGTTGCTTGGAATAGCTCTATCTATGTTAAATGACTAGATCTGAATGGCCAGGTGCTTCTTAACCACCATTACTCTCCTCCCACTTTCTTCATCCTTCATAATATTCCCCAAAAAATTAATATAATATATAAATTGGTTGAAATAACTAAATAAATTTAGCTGTATTTGGTGTTCACATCTGTGTGAACAGTCAGGAACTTTTCAACCTTCCTCTTGCATTTCTCCTTCCTCTCCCCACTCCTTTCAGCCCCACATAGTACCACAAACTGGGATGCTACTTCTACTGGTTAAGAAATTGGAACTCTAGTATGAAATTACAAAAAAATTAAGAGGATTGGTTATCATCGCCAGTTTAAATGGGTTGTTGGCTAAATGATTCTGCGGTTCTCCGATCCGCAGAATCGAAGGTTGCGTGATTACTCTCAGTGTGAAATAATGAGAATTTGGATAATTATAATAATTTTATGAACAAATAGATCGCGTACGCTAGAGGAGAATTAGGGCCAACCCGACGGCTAGACTGCTGGAGACAGAATAATATTATTTACCGCGCGAGGTACCGCGCGCAGGTTTACAATGATACCAGCCTCTCAAGAATGTAGGTAAAAATAATGTTGTAGTTATTTTAGGGAGATGTAAACTCCCTATAATTTACCCTAAAAAATTAAATATGGAAAAATTAGACAATAAAAAAATAACATGAAGGAATTTAAGAAGTGAACTCTGCGTATCCTTTATAAATAAATGTTATCTAAAAGAGGGTCGAATGAAACTTTCGCCATTAAAAAATTGCGTTGGAAAACGTAATAATATGTTCCCGTGCCAACAAAAGTTCAGCTGTGCGTGTGATTTGGTACAACCTAATTATTCTTTTCCAAAATATGTCAATGTTTATATTTTCCTGAGCTAGATATAAGCGCATTGAATAACCCACTTATTCCCTGGATAAAATCACGCTCTATTTAACGTAACTTTTTTTTAATTTGACAAACAAAAAATCCCGACAACTAATTCACATTTAAATATACTCGCAGCTAATTTAAAACGGATTCATCATAAGAAAATCTCACACTTAACGTAAGTAGAAAATATTAAAATCACATTTTATGAAAGCACGTTAACATTTTATTCATATAGTGCTACCACTTAGAGACTCGTTGTAATGATGGTTATTTTTTTATTTTTTATTTTATTTGGTACAAATTTTTAACATTTTAAAATTTTCCAGTAATGTTGGCCTCACTGGGTGGCTTGCCCGTGCTGAGGCCTTCATTTTATAATATATGAAAATATAATCTACATATTACATTTAGAGAAAAAATAATACATATGAAATATTATTGGTGATATATAGTGATGTGTGCTTACATTGGTTTTGTGTGTTACGTGTAGGTTTTTTTATTATTTTATGCTATGACATTGTGGTAATATTGTCTTTTTTGTTCTTTAATCCATTTTGTAATTTTGTGTTTGAATTTATTTTTATTTTCCTCAATTTTAATTTCAAGTTTTACACTGTTGAATGCTTTTATACCATGGTATTGGTAGTGTCTTTGTCAAAAGCTTGAATTTACTGTCGGAGTTTTTATGTTTTCTTTATACGCTTGTCTAACTGGTCTGTTAGTGATATTTTGTGTATGTTGAAATTTTTTTATTTTGTCAAAAATGTAGTTTTTTTTGTATTGGAATAAAAACAAACGATTTTTAAAGTTCTGCTAAGTCAGGTGTTTATGATTATTGACAGTTGTTTCGCCTTTCGAAACATTGTGAAAATGTATTTAGCTTTATTCGTAAAAAAGTTGATTTGAAAAATAATAATACTTTTTAGTCAACCCAAAAATAGAAGTGAAATTCTCCAGATGAAAAATAATTTAATAATAATATTGAGTTCTAGCTGTACCCCGCCACGTGTTGCTGTGGCCCAGTCTATATGTGCAGATAGAGAAACAATAACGCGTGTTGCTTTTACGTCCAACAGATGGCGCTGTTTAAACAAAATCATGTTTTTTACCTGTCACAGGTGACATCTATATGATATAGATATATAAAAACACAAGCGTATTTGAATGCAACGTTATGTTAAAATTTCAAAGCAATCAGTGAAGAACTTTTGGAGATTTAAGATTTTGAATAACATTTTTATTTATATAGATAGATATATTATGTAAAGTGATACGATATTATGATTAAATAAACAACATTGTGTTACGTATTTATCATAATGTATATTATGTTGAAATTATTCTAAGAGCATCGAATTCAAATTGTTCGAATGAGAGGATTACGCAATCTTTAATACGAATTTGATACATTTTTATAATAGCACTTGCAGAATTTAATATCAATTTCGCCAAAAATATAGAAATAATAAATAAATTCATCAGTATTTGACAGGCTTTTACGAATTTCGTCGACTAACGAATCCATATTACTCTGAACGCATTTTTCTGGAAGAAATCTGCTTGTGCGATGAGATATCTCGTGAAACTGAAAATTTTCCTAGCATTTTAGTTCTGGCGATGGCCGCTAGGCGTTGCAATCTCACGAGTCGGAAAATGTTGGCGGGCTTTTATGAAAGTAGATTTCGGAACGTTTTAAATTTTACCAAGTTCTTTATATGATTTCAACTGCATTATAAATCAAAGTACCTACCTACGCAATTTACATTTTTAAACATTTCAATCTCTTGTCTTACAAATAGTTTCACAAATCAGCGGTTTATAAATTGGAACTGTTCCGAACATCGCACATATTTTATTCACGAGCGAAAATGGGTCAAGCAGCAATACAAAAGGAAAACACCACCTATTTACAAACGATTTAATGAAATAAACTCAAATTGTTTAGTTAGATACATGAATGGTCTCACCGCTAACAGCTACATCGTAAGCTCTTTTTTCTGTTATGCTTCGTATACATACGCGAGCCGCACAGCAGAGTTGAACCTCAACTTATGGGAAGGGAACAAAACAAACGTAAATACTCCGCTTGCAGTTGTTTCGTTGATTTCCCGTAATTTGTGGCTCAGCTAGCGTTCTGTTTTATTTTATTTTTTAATTGTTCATTAAAATTTTATCCCGTTAAACTACAATTAAGCAGTTTGTCAACAGGATATATATTTTAAATTACAATGTAAATATTTATACATGTTATTATTACAAATTATAAATGTTCATAATATTGTTGCTACTTACAAGATATTGAGATTATTATTAAGGAACAACAGTCTAAAATAACACTAAATCAACATGCTAAAAAAAACAACTATTGATTGATAGTGATGATTATTATAAAGTATTTCTACTTATGAGCCATGTTTTCAGCATATTTCTGAACCTAGTTTGGATTTTACAATTTTTTATGCTACTTGGCAACGTGTTGAACATTTTAGGACACGTTATATTATATTATTCGCAAATGTATACGTACCCTTAATTGACGTGTCGTTTATGAAAATAATAATAGTTACGTAGGAATTATCAGATATGTATTAAATACAGGGTTTTCCAATAAGAGGTGTTGTTTTGATATTCAATCGTAAAATATCAATGGTTTCGTTGCTTGTGTGGCACGTAGCGCCGTCTTGTTGAAAGTAAACATTGTCCAGATCAATACCATACAATTCCAGTCATAAAAAATCATTAATCATCTCTCGATAGCGCAATACATTCACTGTAACTGTTGCTCCAGCCTCATTTTCGAAAAAGTATGGTCCAATGACTCCGCCGGACCATAAACTGCACCAAACAGTCACACGTTGAGGATAGAGAGGATTTAAAAAAAATAATACTTGAGTTTTCCGAGCCCCAGATGCGACAATTTTGCTTGTTGACGAAGCCACCGAGGTGGAAATGGGCCTCATCACTCAAGGTGATTTGCATTTGATTCACTCAAGTGAATTTTAATAATTTCAATGCGTTGTTGAAGCGTGTATCGTTCCATTTTTATTAAGGCGATGCCATACGTAGTAATGCAAAATCATGTGTTTTTGGTTTGAAAATCTGGTCGCCTAGAAATGTTTTCAGATGCTTTAATTAAATACTGCGAGTAGAATACATCTTGAACTTTGAAATAATCGCGTATTTTTTTAGATAAGTCTTTTTATAAGCCCTGAAAAAAATAATGTACAAGGCCTATGAAAACTGCTTTAAAGTTCAAAATCTCCTACTTACGAACCAATTTTCGGTTATGATTTTATTGTATAATGTGGCAAATTAAGTTATCTATAAAATGATCGAAAAAAAAATTTATGCCTGAAAATCCACAAAATAAAATAAAAGGCACTTTTTGGCCATGTTTTTTTCCTGCATAAATCAAAACAGGTGGATGGTGTTAAGCGGGAATTTAAACCTTATCGCCATCTACGTAAGGGTTGTTATTGATAGCGGCTCAATTTAAAATATCACACGATGTAGTGCATCGCCTTAATGGCGTAGTTTCTACTTGTCAAATGTCAAAAAATGACAGCTTCAAAAGTAACATCTACCGAAATAGCGGGCTATTCAAAATAACACCTCTTATTGGAAAACCCTATATTTGCCTTGTACGCGAGTAACCATAATATGAGGTTATGTGGTTTGAGATCCCGACTGTAACTGTCGTTATCTTGGTGTGAGAAGTTATCAACCAACCTTTGCTAATTACTTAACAGTTAAATTGTTCATGTTTCCATTTTCTATCCATTTATCTCAGTTAGGCATGTGCAAATTGCCAATCCTACACACACATTAGATTAATGGAGAATTACCTTTACCTTGTAATTGTTTTAATAATGATTTTCTTCATGAATGCTTTATATAAGAAATCACGCGATTAATGCGTAACTTCTTAGCTGTTTTGCGAAGCATTAGAAAGATTCACAGTTAAACTGGAAACTCTCTATCTCTAGATCTGAACCTACTTAATTATAAACGGTATATATTATGCAACTTTAAAAAATTCAAATAAGGAATTATAGGTTTGCTAGAATGATAAAGTGGATGAAGCAGATTTTCTAAAACGCAAATCAGTCAATCATCTAGTCAAAAATTAGTCACCTATAGTCAAAGTAAGGCTTGCTTGAATAATAAAGTGGATGCAGCAGATTTTCGAAACCAGAAACGAAAAGTGCAAACAAATTTACATTAAGATGAAATGCCTAGAGGTAGAGTTAAAACAGGACTTTGCTATTTATTATTTTTGTGTTTAATTCGTAGAACTCCATTCAAATAAAATTTATTAATATAATTATTAAGTTCTGCAAATATTTTCTGGTTTTTGTTATTGTTACAGCTGTTTCGGCTGTTTGAAAATGTATGTAAATATGAAACAGTTTGAAAATGGCCTTGGAAGCCGAAACAGCTGTAACAATAACAAAAACCAAAAAATACTTGCAGAACTTAATAATTATATATTATATAATTTGCTATTAATTAAATTTAAAAAAAAAACTTTGCTAAGCTCAGTCAAAAAATGAGAAATCTTTAATATAACTAGTAGATATAACAGATTTACGACTAAATTTGAATTTATTTTAGACATTATTTTTTTCATCTCGAAACGCATTCCGTATAAACATTTACTACAATTTCATTAGTATCTTTCGTCCATTGATTTTCAAATATACCAGTTTGTCATCGATAAGCTGTAAGGTTAAGCAATGACTTTACATAACAAAGTATTTTAATGATGTATATCCTCATATGATTGAATTTCCGCGCTTCTAATTGCAAGCATAATTCAAATCACGTTATTACCAACTTATCTGGCAAGTATCACGGTGTCCAACTCAGTGATGCACAACTCACGACCCGCGACCTAATTTAACATTTATTGCGGACAAATTGCTTAAAAAATATCTGAAAGTTTGCGGTGATTTTGGCCGAAAATTCCCAAGAACGAAAGAAAACTGGTATCGGTATTGTGATTAATTTTCATGTTATTGTGCTGTGTTGCGCTTCAACCTTTATAAGCTAAATTTGGGACAGCATTACAGTGTTTATCATCAGGGCATATTCCCTGGGAAAATTAATCACGATAATCTTTTTGGCCGTTAAAAAATCTCAAATAATCTGGTGACCATTTAATTCACTTTCACAAGCTAAGAAATTTATTAGAATTTTTTTTCTTCCGCACAAATACTCATAAATATCCGGAGATAGGGGGATTATGGCGTCCCCAAATTAAGGTTAGTGTGTTGTGAGAAGGAAGCGGGATGGGAACACGGAGAAAACTTACTGAAATAAAAATAATTATTAAAAATCTGGTCAAATTATTCGTTTTCCTGTTAAAAATGGGACTGCAGGTCTTTAAATAATGATTTGACAGATTTCATAACAAACTATCAGTAAGGCACGAATATGTTCTAAGGAAGTCCGTTATATTAATTAGCATAAGACCACCTGCATGAACACGTGTTCAATTCAGATATATTCTGAATTACTAATATTTCATTAGAAAATGGGCATGCAGTCACATTTTAACAGTATTTTGATAAATCAACGATACTCATTTTTCTCCATGAAGAAGTTGGAAATAGGAAGAGAAAAAGTACCTGGTATCTTCTTACATACAGGGTGGAGAGATTCCGAAGTATTTGGTGTATATTATACTATTTAATGGATAGTAATTAATATAATATGACAAAACATAAGTCGCAAAACTTTTAAAATTGGAAAATTGCCCAACTATTGAAAATGTTGTGAATTACTGTTCTAATTTCATATTTCTAGTTCTTGTATGATTGATAATTATTAGACATCGGATTATATGAACTAACAAAGTGCCAAAATATGCATGCAAATATGCACTAAAAAAGGCCGAAATATGCACTAAAAACTCTTGATTTGCCCAAAATATGCACAATGCAAAATCAAAAAACCATTTATATTTTAATTAAAGACCGTACAAAAACAGCGGAATATTCTTAAAATAATGCATAGTTTTTGAGACAATATACAACTAAGTATTTTTCAAAATTTTCGAGCTCAAATTTGTGACGTTTGTCACCCAGTATTAATTTGTACGCCGAAAACGACCTCTCTACGTCAACTGACGTCATTGGACAAAATTTAAAATTTGACGCCATTTCTGGAGATATCTGTTTAGGTAGGGTATGACCTGTGCCGTTGATGTAGGCATTAATGTTCTTCATATCTTCAAGACTCGGGTTTTTAAGCAAAATAGAGTTTAACTTTTTACGAATCTTTTCTGACATTGATTTAGGAAGGGCGTTGGCGAATTCGATCATTGTTTCCAGTATTTCTATTGCTTTAATTAGAGGAAGGTTTTTTGTTTCCAATTTTTTTATGGTATCTGGTAACTTGTGGAAATGTGTTGAGATGAGGGCGATATTCTGTTTAATGGATGCGTCTTCAAATGCTAGCTTGCTTGAATGAATTGCAATGGCCTCAGAACTGTTAATCGGTATAGCTTTTGTAAGGTGATTTATGCATAACAATCCCTACCGCGTTTCAGTCAGTCAGACACCGCGCTCGTGCCCTACGCGTCATCGTCACCTAGCTCCCTATACGTAGATGATACCTCCCGCTATTAAACGAAATATGCACGATTTGGGAAAAAAGGCTGAAATATGCATTAACGTCGTAATTAGAGAGTTATATGCATTTGCATATGCAAATATGCAAATGCATATAATCCGATGTCTAATAATTATAAACGCGTACCATGTCGCGTCAAGGTAAATAATCTTCATTTCATTCCATTTCTGCATCACTAAAAAACTCGTAAATTTAGATGTGATTAAAGTTATATTTTAAAGGACCACGTATTAGAGATAATTGCAGTACAAATTAACGATACGAATGCTGATATCAATTAATTATAATTACATTTGAATGTTGTCCAAAATTTTGAGTGCGATTTAAAACGGACAGAGTTGGATCAAATTCAAATTATTAATTAAAACGATTTAAATTTTCAGAAAGTTCTTTTCAGAAACAGGTTGGAAGTTGTAGGGAACATATTAGACTACCATCATATAAGATTAAACTTCAGGTTTTCTTTTGTATTATTCCCGATAAATCAATTTGTTTCACCTAATTATGCTCTTTCCCACGCTAACACATACCTAATGACTCATTAAATATAATACTACCACAGACCGACCCGTTAAAAATCACGGGAAATTATGTTAGTTAATCCAGTTATTTAGTACACAACGTTTTCTTGAAAATTAAAAAAAGTTCGCCTTTAAAAAAGCACGAAATCTCACTATCCTTGTCAACCCTAGTAAATTATTTCAAATATAGAATGAAAATAATTTTCTGTTAAAAAAATATTTTACCATAGGTAGGTACTTTATAGTTTATCTGATTTGTTGACACAATCTAGTCCAATTTTGAAATTTTGAGTTAATTATACCAGATTTACAATCACTCACAGACAGTATACAAAATTGCTTTTAGTCCTTCTTTGGTCCTAGCATCCTTTCAAAACTGGTCGATGGTAAACAAATACTTATAAGTGCCTCTCATTGTACCAAAAAACCGTAAATTTAATATCAATGATTTTTATAAGTATGCACCATTTTGTGTAGCAACTAATTCCATCTGACCTCTGTGAGTGATCCCAGCAAACAATAGCTAGATAATAGTCGTAAGGTGAATAAATGTGAGATAAGATAAGTACGGGTTAGGTAAGTAGAATTACAGTTAACGGAAGCGGTAACACGACGTTTTCCAACAGATAATCTTATGCTCTTCACGGGAGAAATCTTTTAAGATATGCCTTATCAATTGTGCGATAGAGACGATAGAGTTACAATAATTATTGCTTTGAATGTAGGTTAGATATAAGATAATGGTGGTGAACGACATTTTTTTTAAATTCTATAACTTACTTGTGTTGTCTTCTGAGAGAAAGTCCATGGCGTGTGTCTTAAACCGTTGTCTTACCTGTAATTGGATAAAAAAATAGATTAGTTTCGTGATGTGGTTTTATTAAGTTTCCTCTGCACATTTATTTGTGGTTTCTTTATGAATTCAAGAAATAATTTACTTTCTTTTATTTGTTCTCAATAAAATACATTATTGTTTTATGGACGTTATATATTCATTTACAATATTATTATTTATAACTGTTAACCGCACCATTGTAAGAATTCAAATTTATTTTGTAATAAAAATGTTAAAATGAAGTCCATTGACGTATAAACAAAGGAAGGAACAATTTTTCGTAAACAAATGCATGAAATTAATTCCACATATGCAGAGATATAATTGGAACAAATAATGGTTTATTTTATTATCTGAAAATATATACATAATAATTAATGCTTAGGTACACAATAATTACCAAAATTTGGTACATATCTTAAATATGGAGCAGAAAATAGGCAGAAGAAGAAGCAACAACTTTCAAACGGATAGGTCTGGTGTCATGCAAATTGCACACCCTTTTCAGTCATAATTTCTAGGTCAACGTAATTATTTTCAACACACAACGTATTTTCTATCATGGGCCACGAACGTATCTTAACTATGAAGCAGAAAATCGGCTAGTTTTTCAGTAGAAGCAACAAAAACTTTCGAACGAAGAGCTCTGGTGTCATGCAAAATGCGCAGCTTTTTCCGTCTGTAATTTCTAGATCAATACATAAAACAACGGGTCACGGATTCATATGGCTTATTCCATATATTTCAACCCTTATCTAGGACACTATTGGCAAAATTATATTAATTTAAACGCGATTACTACAAAAGAAATATATGAAAACACGATATTGCAATCATATAGTAGTTAGCCTATTGGGAAGGACGCCACTTAATAAAATTTCTGGGAGCCCACCACAGTCATTAAGGCGATGCCATACGTAGTAATGGAAAATCATGTGTTTTTGGTTTGAAAATTTGGTCGCCTAGAAATGTTTCAGACATTTGATTTCAGCTGTTAAGGCGATGCGCTACGTCGTGTAATATTTTAAATCGAGCCGCTTTCAGATGCTTTAATTAAATACTGCGAGTAGAATACATCTTGACCTTTGAAATGATCGAGTATTTTTTAGATAAGTCTTTTTATAAGCCCAGAAAAAAATAATGTAAAAGGCCTATGAAAACTGCTTTAAAGTTTAAAATCTCCTACTTACGAACCAATTTTCGGTTATGATTTTATTGTATAATGTGGCAAATTAAGTTATCTATAAAATGATCGAAAAAAATTAAATATTTATTTCTGAACATCCACAAAATAAAATAAAAGGCACTTTTTGGCCATGTTGTTTTCCTGCATAAATCAAAACAGGTGGATGGTGTTAAGCGGGAATTTAAACCTTATCGCCATTTACGTAAGGGTTGTTATTGATAGCGGCTCAATTTAAAATATTGCACGACGTAGTGCATCGCCTTAATTGACATTACTGAACGTCAGACGACTGCATAAAAGTTAAAAATGCTAATAAATTGATAATATCGAATAATAACTTTAACGTACGGTGACAGTCCTCACGTACTTTTTGAAAAAGCGAGTTAATTAGATCATAAGGTCTCTGTCATAACTAACGAAACGGAATCAGTTGATCGCGTCTTGGATGAATTAATTAAGGATTAATTAAGTGCATTTGATTTCTTTCAATTAAAAGAGCGTAGTTAGTTCACATCCATTCATTAATATTTATGAATTACAGGCAGGTGTTAAAGAAGCCAAAAGCCTTGCTTCTTTTCGTGGGTTATATCAAGAATAAGTTTTAGATGTATTGTAAAGTGTCCTTAACAAAGATATTAGAAGAACGAGATGTGCTATGCGCAGTTCGTACTGAGTGGAATTGTTTTGCCGAGTGTCGCCGGTTTTGTTCACCAATACTACTGCACACCTTCGCTTGCGCTAAGGTATCCGCACTAATACATAGAACAGATTTCTGTGCGTACACGTCCCGATACCGTTCAAAGTACCCTAATTAGGTAGTACTCCGGCTACGGTCCGGCGGCCAACATAGCATATCTCGTTCTTCTAATATCTTTGGTCCTTAATGTCATAGAAATAAGTTGTTAAAAGGTTTATCCTAGATATAAAAATGTAATTTTTTATAACTAATACTAAAAATAAGCCAGTTATATTGCATACCAAAAAGTTGTACTTATTGATAGCATATCCCACACCCTGGAGATAGCGCTAAGCGGCTTTTGTTTACCGATTGTCGAAATCATATTCTCACCGTGTTCGCAAATATCACTAACTCACATAAGGCTTTATTGATAGTCCGTTGTAGACCTCCAGAAGAGTTAACGCATTTGAGAAATGTCTATAGGCAGAAACTATATTATATTATCGAAGAACGCAAACACTTTATGGCTTAATATACAAATGAAAAAGTTCCTTGTTTAAAACCACTTTAGTTGAGTTATACAGGTCGATCGATTTCAGTTGATTGCTAACCTTTATCAAGGCAATGAACATATAAACGTTTATTTTCCTGATGAAGGTTAAGATTAACCGAAAACAATCGCCTTATATAACTCAAATAAAGTGGTTTTAAATAAAGAACTTTTTTCAACCGAAGATCGACCGAAACCGGTAGACCTGTATAACTCAAATAAAGTGCTTTTAAACAGTACTTTTTCTCATATATGCTGTATTATATTGCGTTTTAATAAAAAAAGAAAAATTGTATCATATTATAATCCCTGAGTACGTTTGTTTGTTGCATTTTAAGTATGTACGTTTAATTTCTGACCTTGCACAGATCAGCTGGGTAGCTTCCAACAGGTCACGTACTACTCTTTGATATCACTTGACGGGTACCTTATGCTCTGTGTTCTGTGTTATGCTAAACACAAGGCACATAACATAATTAACTACATATAATAACAGCATGTAGAACTTGTTAGTGCCAAATCTGTATCTGATAATCGTATTTCTTCTGATGTGGAGCGATCAATAGATGTGCGGTACAAACTCGATTTAATTGCTAAGCGAACTGGTTGTGAAATCTGCAATTGATTGGACAGATAAAAATGTATCGCATTTTGCAAATTAAACTTGTAGTAGGTATCTAAATAGCAATTTATAATTTACCAGCTGACCTGCGTTGCTCGGGGTTATGAATGGTTTGGAGTAAAGTTTTGAGGTTATGAATTCTTGTGTACCTGATAAAACTGGATATATTTTTAAGGTGGAAAAAATAATCTTCTAAAGAATTTAAAAGTTAACTTTATTTTTAATTTAACAGAAATATCATCTCGATTTTCAATGTTTAATAACTACATTTATAATAAGTGATCTATTTAATTACTATTTTAACCATTCAGACCTCTGGCATATTAAGCGTTATATTTTTTAAAGATGCTGTCAGAAAGTCTGAGAATTTGTGTTTATTTACGTTTCTCAATAAAATCCTTCCCAATAGAAATAATCACAAAATTTTTGGAGTGATTAAATTAAAATTATGATATCAAACATAAAAAGGTTTTAAAAATGCAAATTTTACGATTTTCGTCTAAACACTGAACAAAAAAAAACACACTTATTTTACTAGATAAATATTATGTATGATAAATATTATAGCTACCTAACTTTTCGTCATTTCATATTAAAATAATGAATATAAAAATCACGAAATTTCATATATGTTTTTCTCAAATTGTGGTCGGAACGTTTGGTTTCATAGAAGAACACATTTTAATTATTCTGTGGTTAAACTTTGAATGTAAAGTTTCGTGTTTTCTCTTTCAAATATATAATTAAAATAAATTAAAAATAAATTAATAAAATTGGCTAACAGTGAAACAACCTATTAGAAAAATACTTTTCCAAGAATATTATATACAACAAGGACATTTTCACCGACAAAACACAAGAACGTCCAATGAAAATAGGCTACCAAAAAAGGACCAAGACAATGCACAAAATAGTTTAATATAGAAAAGAATGCAATATTATAATGCACTGCCAGAAACCATAAAGTCTGAACCAATCGATAGATTCAAGCTGGATTATAGGAGCCAATTAATAAAAGTAAAATTTCATAATGTATGTATGTAAGTAAAATGAATAAGACATTTGTAAACTTGGATGTAAAAATGGCTAAAATAATAATACCTCTATATATCCAGAATTCCATTTGCAATACTTCCATAAGAAGTCTCAAATCTTGGATATATTATAGAGGAGTTACAACTCAACAGCCCTTTCCAGAAAAGGTTAAAGGGTTTAAAAGGTGCCTTTTTATTCAGTGTGGGTGCTTTGTCTGAACCATTTCCGGTTGATGGATCTTGAAAGTTCCGTTGAAACTGCAACGGGCTTAACGGTATTTGACTGCAACATGCTACAGTACGTGTTTTTCGTTACCAAATTCCCTGCGGCAAACCAAACATGTTTCTTTTATCTTCATAGGAATTATATGCGAAGGTTTTAATAATAAGTATAACGATAAGCTTATCAATTTTAAGTAGTCATTTAAAAGAAGTGAGATGGCAAATGAGAACAATATCTCAAAAACTTTACTTATCGAAAAAATACTTAAAATAATAAGATAATATTTTAAAAAAACTCCTAATATAATAAATAAAAGCGGAAAATGATGTCTGTGCAATGATGGGGGAATTAGTTAGAAGAGGAATTGAATCCACGACGACTGAATGAGAAACCGATGCATTTGTCTAGACTGCCACTAACTGATCAATTCTAACGAATTAAGTTTTGTAATCTACAATTGCATTATAATTGGGTGAGTTTTTTTTAGTCAACCAAAATTAACCAAATTTACAATTTTATTGATGATTTAGGGAAAAGATGGAGAGGACGTTCTGGGCAGGATAGAGGTATGATTGATGGGTAGGAATCTAGGGATCAGTGTGTTCATGAGTGACGGACGTATAATCTATCCTTCACGCTGCAGCGATGGGTCAAGAGAGATCAGTTGGAGAGGACAAGGGGTCTCTCCAAAACAACCTCTCCCGATCCGGCACGCCACGTAGCTGGTGAGTAGGCACCCGATGAACCCAGGTACCCACTTCTAAATCACCAAATGTAGCGAACCACTTGGGATGATCTAAGACAGAGATGTTGGTTATCCAATAAATGGTACCCAAACCCGCCTCCCAAATTGTAAATGTTCACGGTCCTACCGGCAGAACCCTGTACTACAAAAACAGAGCCCCCCGCAACATCAGTTCGGTTTCTTTTGGGTTCCCCCTCGTATATGTATTTAAAAATGTGAACCAAGTCCTCCCCATTTTCAAATTCTTGTCTTTGTGTGGAAGTATATGTTTTTTTATCGTGAGGAAACCGTATTTTAGCCCGTAGAACGGGTAATAAATACACCATTACACGTAACGCACCTTAGATGCGGAAAACCATAATTGTAATGTAATAAAATATGTACATTTTTTACAAATAAAACATCACTTAAGTGCCAAGTACTGACTTTAACTTCAGTTTATGGAGTTGTATTACAAAAGTATGCTTTAATTTCAGACAATAATTTTATATTTTGGGTGTGGTGATTACTATGTAAAAAAAATATTACAATATTTGTATTATTTTAAAAGATATAGCTGTTTAAAACTACACCCATTTTCTCGAATGGACCCCTTGTTTTTGCCCGCATGAAGTGAGTTAAGGTATGTTTCACAAATCCAGACACTGGGATTGGATGCATTAAATGTATTGTGCGAATTTGGTATGTGGTGCGTTAACAATGACTCTTCATTCACTTCGTCAGTAGGTACATCATTGTTCGTCAATCGACTGTATATTATTTTTATCACTTCTTTAGCATTTAAACAATAAGATCAAGCCAAACGATGCGAAACTTCAGTTTTAAATGTATCCTCTTCACAAAGGGGAAAGCATGGGAAGTTAATATTGAAACCGCAAGTCATATCAAGACAATGGGGTATTAAAAACCCCTATAATTAAAACAATCCAGTATACAGACCACAATCTAGCAGCCGATACAATAGTTCTTTCAAGGTATGAAAGTGAAAAACAAAGAATGTTTGTTTCGATATAATAACGGTGCATTTAAAAAAAATTATTTATCAATATCTTCTTACTAACCTGATTACCGGACCAGTAAATTGTGACTGAACCGTGTAGGTACTGGTTAATTTATCTCATAACAACTGTAAAAAAAGGCAGGTGTCAAAAAATATCTATCTACGACGTAATGAACCTTCCACGCTCTATTCTCATTTAGTCGAATCTGTTTCGTATACCTACCACTTTTCTCAACGGTACACTAATATACCTACAAAGAAACATACGAAATGCCATCAAACCATAGACATATTAATATTAGTAGACCTGCCCTAAGTGATTAAAAGCGTATTATCCCCACTCCCCATACCGGTTCCATTGGAGCCGGCTGGGCTCGCGTATGGCTCAAGTGAAATTTGAAAACGTGACGTCATCATTCTTGTGCGAACTATGGTCGAGGCATCATCGGTTCATTTTACGAAATAACACGGCAAAATGTTGACTTGTGATATGAAAACTTGTAAAAATAGATGTGAAAAAGAGAATAAACCCAATTGTCGTATTACATTCCATAAGTAAGCATTATTTTACTTTATTTTAAGCTTATTCACACCGTATTATATGGATCAGTTTTAGAAACATATACTATCACATCACAATGTAGCGATTCTCAAGTGTGCTCATCGTTGTTTACTGGGGTAAGTAAATTATGAAACATTTGTAAAAGTGTCTTAACTAAATACTCTGAAACTAACTACGACTCTGCAAACAGAAGAAATTTACTTTGCCGAATTTGGACTTCGCAAATTAGTTCATAACGTGGCGAGTAATTTGCGCTCCCATGTAAAAATGTCTATTCATTCAAAAGCAGATTTTACTTTTAAGAACTAAATGGTGATATTGTAATGCGAGATGCCTATTTACTGTCAGATTGATTTATTGACGAATCACAGTCAGCTTAACCCCCTTCGTTCTTCAACAGTTGATTTTACCCCTCGCCATTATCTTCTCGTCTATTAATTCCTATGTCTGTGCATCAAACCAATCGTGATTACAGTAGCACCTGTGTACAGTAAATTAATGAGGTTTTAGGTTAGCAGTCAGTTATCGTGAACTTTAATACCATTATCGCTAATTAGTGAACTATAATTATTCAACTTACAGATAAATCATTCAATGATACACTCAAATCAACGACTTTTTGTAAGGTTTAACAGTCGTATCGATAATTAATCATTTGATTTGAAAAGTTATGTCAAACTAGTGTAGGCAAGTAACTGTTCAAATTAAGCCATCTATGTAAATCCTATTATGATGTGCCTACTTTAGGAAGAAGCCAAGCAACTAGTAACTAATAACCTACTTTCGATTGAATAATCAGCAAATAATCTGATTTATCATGTGAAGGTTCACCCCAAATTGTATTAAGTACTTTCCAAATAATTGGAGGCACGTTTTTTATGATGAGTAGGTTCGTTTTACGGTTTACTTACCACTGGTTAGTAGCTATATAGGTACTTCATTTTAAGGTATAATTTTAATGAATCGCTCGAACTTCGTGTGCATTTAAGCCCCTACATACCCAATTTCTGCCGATTTATAACAAGTTTCTCGTAAACTCTTTATGTTTTAAGTTCCAAAAAAAATTCCTATATATTTGTTAAGCCGAAACATTAATTATATGAAATACCCTGGATACAAAAAAATCGCACACGTTTTGTTCTGTTATTTAATATAGTATAGGCATGAAAAATTCACAGTATGTCTGTAAATGCAACTAAAACATTTATCGAGAGATTTTTGCTCTATTAATATTTTCACCATTTTTGATTAATCGTCGATTTTTAATATTAGCGCGCTCCCTCCAGCATTTGTATTTATATATCTCCCTTTTAAAACCACCTGTGAACGCTTAATACAGGGCCTTAATTTTTTTATTATTTATTTATTGGACAATTTTTATAGCGCCATTTTTGTGAGATATCACCTCAGGGGCGCTTTGATGTATATTTTGTGCCGCAAAAGTCCTCACTCGATTTCCTAATATTAATAATTTACTTTGTTTGTTAGTAATGGTTTCATTTAATTCATGGTTTGTATTCGGCTTCTGTTTACTTCACAAATGTCAAAGTTTTGGTGACATAAAACTTAGTCCGTCTTAAAATAGAAACACAAGGGGTATAAGAACGGGTTAGTAGAAAACGTTACTCACAATAACGCGCCGTAATACGTAGTATTAGTATTTGACATTTTTTTAAACCGCCCAACCTCAAGCAATAGGAACATATTACGATCTTAGATAAGGCGGAGATGGCGAACTTTGTAAAAAATTTGGTTGATTTGACAAATATCGATCGGTCGCACAATGAAAATGTAAAAAAAAAGCAGTAATACCCATTTGCAGCACTATCAAAGGAATATTTTAAATGTAAATATTGATTTACCGAAGAAAATATGGAACGAATAAATAATCGAATTGGCTGGATTTCGATACAATTCCAAACAGATCGGGTCAATGACATTACAAATATCACCCGAAGAAACTTAAAATTAGCAACAAAAAGCGAAATGCAAAAAAAAACTTTGTTTATGAGGTTTGGAACAGTCTAAAAAATTTTTGCTTGAAAATTATTATGAGTAAAGATTTTAATCCGTGCATTTTTACGGCTCCCCTTCTCATATAGGTAGCTATACTAACACTGCAGGGGCGTATTAGGGAATATTTATTATGAAAACTGACGCAAAATTTCGACTTCGTTTATGAGAAAAAACTGTTTATGTACGAAGGTACCGTAAGAATAACTTTCCATTTCAAATTTACTACAAAATAGTTGAACACTCTGAAAGTCTACAAAATATACATTAATAATGTTAAATTATATTTCATCAATCATTTTATTTTATTTATGGCATCTCTCTATACATAAATCATGTTTTTTTCTCATACAAATCATCCTCACTAAGACTAAGCCTGTATCGAGGTTAACAATTTACACTTGAGTGAAGGAAACGTAGAGAAATCACAAACATTAAGTAATACTACATACACACAAAATTGCAACATAATATTTAGTCGCAGTTCGCACTTGCCAGTGTTCATAACAACGCAGTTACGAACGAGAAGTGGTGCATAAAGTATCCTATTTATTTCTCAAACAATCTAAGTAGTAATGTACCGATGCAGTCTTAAACATAAACATATCAAAGATAAGAATCTAATTCTCAAACGCACTGTTCATAATCAGTTCATTAAATAGTTATTAGCATTAATAGTATGTATAAACATTGTAAAGTCAATAATTTATTTTCTTTTTCAACGCCTGCATTAACGCAAGACGGTTTTTATTTGTTTGCATGAAGTTGTAGGCATAATTGCTAGAGAAAATGAAATGATGATTAACAACCTGAAAGTCAAACTAAAATCAATATTCAATGATGTTATTTTTATCTTATTAACCCCTCAGGCCTCTGGCATATTTTTTCACAAGGTCGGAGTATTTCCGCTTTGCAAATTAAATCCAAATAAATTGAATATTTATGAATACACGAAATAGGTTTTCAAATTTTATTATGAGAAATAAACCTATATTATTTTACAAATATATATTTTTTTAATGCAAATTACTAATAACGAAAAAAACACACGCATTTTATTAGACAAACGTTACTGTCAAAAAGTAATTAATGCAAAAATCACAAGTTTTATAATATTTTTGTCTTATTGTGGTCGAAATCTTTGGTTTCATAAACATGTACATTGTACATTTTAATTCTTCTTCGGTTAACTTTTAGATTTTAATATAAAGCGTGGTGTTTTCTCTTTCTAACACCGTTTAGAACATATTTCTCACCATGATAGTAAGGTAGACAAAACGATTTCTATGAGACTGTTTGAGTTGTTCCCGAAAGCGAAAAAAATTGCCTGAGGGGTTAATGAATATTTGACACTTCTACTTGTTGAAATTGACCGTCTATCGTAAAAGAAAATATTACTGTGAATTATTTATTAATATTGTTAACACCTTCAAAAGTTTGTTAATTTGTGTAATGTGTTTGTTATATTCTTTTTATATATCTGTTACCACTAAATTTCTATTAAGTTGGTTTAATAGTATGCATTATTTCTACCTATATTAAAAAAAAGTTAATAATTGAATGTCAAATTAACCTTTCAAACATTGCGCATATTTGGTGGATAAAACTCACTAACGGGAATCGCAATTTTACAACATGACTTCGAATCAACGAACTGTGATATTATTGGTTAAGTTTTATAGTTTGGTTTAAAAAATCACTGTTAATCAAGTTTCTATCTGCGACTTCAAATATATTTAATAAATTTAAACAAAACATGAAAGATAACAAGACAATATAACAAAAAATAAAATGATAACGGTCACACCTAGGAATTGAACCCAGGATACCTTGTCTTACTAGGACAAAATTGGAAACTTGGGAAAAATTGGTTGTAAGATGATATTGTTAATTCTGAATTTGAAATATGAGATCGACAAATATGAAGTTTAGTTAATAGGTACCAATGGTGAAGTTGTCCAGGTAAGACAAGATATTCTGGGTTCAATTCCTAGTTGTGACCGTTATAATTTTATTTTTTCTGTGTCTTGTTCTCTTTCATGTTTTTTTTTAAATTTATATCCTTCTTCAATGATATATTACACTTTTGGGTATAACCATCAATAAGTTAAGAACAAACAACGCCCTTGAGGTGATTTTGCACAAAAACGGCGCTACACAAATCATCCAAATATTATCATCATATATTTTTTAATTTAACAAAAATCTGTTAAAATAATCTTATTAAATTGTACAATTATTTTAGTGGGGGTAATTATTAAATTAAGTTGAATTACAAATAATGTTGATTAATTAAGTTTTTTATTGTGGCAGTTGTTTCGGCATTCAAAAAGCCATCATCGAACATGCAGAACATAATAGTTACATTATTTCATTTGATTTTCCTTGCTCAATAAAAACAATATTTTGAAAAATTGGTCTTGAAATTCCACGAATTTTCGTGGTGGATAGTGATAAACTAACTACAAATAACATTCATGTTCCGAAAGACTTGCTCAAAATACAATAAAATCTTTTCAAACGCTGATATTTTACGTTTGTCCTCAGTATTATTATTATTGTATTATTTTTATGTAGGTACTTAGTTTAGTTTTACATAATCTGGCCATATAATTTTAATCTGTGTTTTATTAGAAATTATTTTTCCATTTCTCTCCACTTTATGTTTTTCTGTTTATATGAATTTTATGCGGAAACTTTACTGGTTTATGCAACCATGTAATATGTAATTATTTCAATAAAATTTTGTTTCCCTAATAAACTTAAATAAAAATAAAATACCGTTATTAAATATCCATAATGATTATTTTTTAATTATGAAGAGTGTAAGAATGATTAATTATCTCCATCATGAAGCCCCGCATACCCAATTTCTACTGATTTATAACAAGTTTCTTGTTAACTCTTTAAGTTTTTATGTTCCAACTAAAGCATTTATTTTTGAAGATAATATCTATACATTTATTATGCCGAAACGTTAATTATATGAAATTCCCTCGATAGAAAAAAATCGCAAAGTAAGCTCCTTAAATGATTAAAAACACGTTTTGGTATGTTATTTAATATGTTGTAGAAATGAAAAAAAATACAGTGTATCTTTAAATGCAACTAAAGCATTTTTCGAGAGGTTTTTGCTTTATTTCAAACGATTCCTATTTTATTAAATTTTTTCTCAATTTTCGCATAATTATTATCGTTTTTTAATATTAGCGCGTTCCCTCTAACATTCGTATTTACATATCTCCTTTTCAAACCATCTTTGAACGCATACTACGGGGCCTTAATGCGTACTAGATTGCTTTATGAAGTACAAATTATGTAAGTCAGTTGAACATCAACAACGCGAAGAATTTTGTCGAGTTTCCTGAAAGCTGAAAACTATGCCACCGAGTAACTTCAGTGCTATGCAGTTTGCCTGCCCAAAGGCGCACTTACGTTACCAAGTTGCTTACTTTCGTAGCTTTTCTAGACATGATAAAATATTGAACAGTTTATGATCCATATTGTACCATTAATTGTCTGAATGCGGGCCACATTTTACGAGATCAAAATTAATTAGCTGTTGAGAGAACGAATTTAATTATATTATTAATTACATAATAAATATGCTTTCGGAGTCAGAGTTACCATTAATAATTAACAGATTACCATTACATAATAATTTAAAAAAAGGAGTACATCATTAATCAAATCTTCTCAACATTTCCAAATTTATTTTAATGATTTGAAAAATATGGAAAACAAGTTCACTGATTTTTCACCGTTAAATGTGAATTTCAAAGGCCTTAATTTGGTCATGGCTACCTGAAAAAATTCTAATGAAAATACTAAAAAAAATAATTTGTAAAAAAATCATGATGTCAGATTTCACCGTAAGGGAGGTTTTATAGCACAATAATTAAAATTAACGAATTTTACAAACATCAACAATTAATAAATATTTATAAATAATCTAACAAAATATTAAGGTTCCGTAGTAAGCGTTCAAAAAGAAGAAGATGTTTGAAAGGAAAATTATTATGTATGTACGAATATAAGAGGGAGCGCGCTTATATTAAAAAAACAATAATAATTCGGCGAAAATTTTGAAAATATGTAATAAAACACGACTCGTTCAAAATAGAGCAAAAGTCTATCCACGTATGCCTAAGTTGCATTTAAAGATATACTATGATTTTTTCATACATATAACATATTAAATAATCGAACAAAACGGGTTTTTAATGATTCTCGAAGCATACTTTGCAATTTTTATCTGTATAGAGAATTTGATATGATTACTGTTTCAGCACTACAAATGTATAGACATTATCTAAAAAATAACATAGATTTTTAAGAACTTATAAAACTTTAATTATTCAATAGAAATATGTTATAAGTCAGTGGAAATTTTAAATGCGGGGACTCAATAAGCATGCAGTAAAAACCAAATCTTCTGAACAATTTTATATTGATGGTAATATTTCCAGATTATTAATAAAATTCGTTATGTTAACTCAGATTCCTAAGCAAGTAACGTATTTCATCTTTCAGTATAAGTATAGCAATAAACTAGACGTAAAACACCAATAAACATTCGCGTTCTAACAAAGTCTTCAAGAAATTATTTTATTGCGATATATTTTCACATATGAAGGTTAAATCACACATAACCGTTGGTTGACTGAACTCACGAATAAATAACATCTGATTGTGAAATAGGTTTTATTTTAATCCAAGACCCTTGAAACCTAATAATCACTCCACAGCCATTTTGCATATTTCCACGTGGGCTCTCAAAGGAATATTTTCGTGATATTATTAGTCACTGTAAATACGCTTGTCTGTTGCGAAAACTAACATATTAAAGATCGTTTGCCAGAGAGAAAAATGATCACACGTTATGCTCCGTTAGCATTATCCAACTTTAGAGTACCTACTTTGTAATCACCAATGCATAATATTAGATAACCACAGCTGAAATATTTAAGCCAAGATTTATTCCATATTAATAATAGTATTTTATTATCTTTTTTTTGTGTAACAAATACATATAATGATATCCTCACTGGGATCTCCCGTGCTGAGGATTTCATTTACATATTATGTATAATTTAATTATAAGAAAATTAATATTACATATATTATATATATTATATACATATATCAGGTTCACTAATTAGAAGACAATATTTTAACGACAATCGAACAGAAAAAGAATTAGTCATATCTGTGAATTGAAAGTTAATTCGACCGTGCACGGGGAATAATGACTATTGCTAATTTATTAAGAATACTTTCAAATTATTGATAGTTTCGGTTAGAAACGGGATTGCAGGCCTTACGAATGAATTAACAGGTTTCCTTATAAACTTTTAGTAAATTACGAATATGCATGATGTCGTAAAACGTGTTCATAAAAATTATTTCAGTCGACATGATATATTATAAAGACAAATTAATAAAACATTTTTTAAGTGATGTTTTATTAATAAGTCCTGTTAATTTCTTGCATCCGTAATTTTTAACCGTTTCATACATCGACGAACATTATCTTCATTTTCTTGTCTGTCTTTTTTTGTTTTTCATTTATTATCCGTTATACATCGACGAACATAATCATATCTGTCTTTTTTGTTTTTCATATAAAAGTGGTTATTATCCGTCATACATCGACGAACATTATTTTCATTTTTTATCTGTATTTTTTGTTTTTCATTTAAGAGTCATACATCGACGAACATTATCTTGATTTTCTTTTCTGTCTTTTTTGTTTTTCATTTAAGGGTGCTGATTATCCGTCATACATTGACGAACATTATCTTTATTTTCTTATCTGTCTTTTATGTTTTTCTTTTTAGAGTGGTTATTATCGACGACATTACTAGAACAAATATCATGTTTTATGATATGGCTGTGTTTTGACAGATAAATGGATCCTTTGAAGCTCCTTAGCTCATTATTGAAGTAATAAAAAAATTGCATTAATCTCGAAAAAATTCCAGACCGAAAAAGCTATGAAATTTTCATGACACAAAAGTTCAAGGTTTGGGCTTTTTGCTGCTTCTGCTGACAAAACTGATTTCTGCCATACAGTTTTTTTTTTTTTTTTTCATTATTCATAAAAATATATTTAGATACAGGTTTTTTACATGCTTTTTGACTACCACACTAGACACATGTCCGTATTATGGTAGTCGAAATTTGTATATAATTATATGTATAAATGTAATACATGATTCATTCAGTTGTAAAATAGGTATAGGTTAAATAGGTTTAACTGAAAATAAGAAAGCGATGAAAATAAAGATAAATTAAATAATTATTTTAAAAATAAATTTTAAACAGAATTGAAATGAAAAAAAAAGAATAAAAAAAAGAATAAGAAAGCAAATGAACTTATTTAATGATGTCAGGTATTCTTTAAAATAGTTCTTTCCCTTCATAAATAACCAATACTGAATATATAATATTATGTACATGATCACATACAGGAAAGGAATTGGAGTAGGTGAATCTTGTAAACATAAAGATAAAAAAAAATAAGGTAGGATACAAATAAAAATAATAGATATGCTAGGGATAATAGAAGTAAAAATAAAAATAATCGCATCAGCGTAATATAAAGTTTTTGTTGAAAGTTAATTTAGAGATAAAATTTTTACTCGAAAAATAAGAACACTATTAAGTTGTAAGGTATTCTTTATAATATTTCCTTCCTTGAGCAAATAACCAGTTCTGTACACTAATGGCATAAAGATCATCAGTTTTCGATGTCTTAATATCAATACTCAGTAAGTTGAACATTTTAGGCGCTATATAAGAGAACTGTCGCTGGGCGAAGGCTGTTTTTGTTGGAGGAATTTTAAATTTTCGGTGTGATGAGTAGCGGGTGCAAATATTGTGTTGAGTTTTGAGTGTTAAATCATTTTTCCTTATGTGTATAAGAATTGTCTTAACGTATAATTGTCTAATGTCTAGGATTTCGAATTTTTTAAAAAGTGCATGGGTCTGAAGGGTGAGATGGGTGACATTTTAATATAATCCTTAGTAGCAGTTTTTGAATTAAGATCATGGGATTAATAATTGAAGCTGCACAGCCTCCCCATCCCACGATACCGTATGTAGCTATTGATTGGAAAAGTTAAGAATGTAATTCTCACAAAAGTCACAACCATCGTTTTCACAATTATTCATTTATCAAAATACAATTTTTGTTTTGTTTTTAACATCATCTAACATAGCAATTTCGATTGTCTGTGATGTGAGTTAATTATTATTGCGTGAAATTTGAAATCAAATTAAAGTGTCATTTTCAAAATTAGAACCTATCGTGTAAAGAATAATTCAGACAAGTTGTAAAGTAGCTAACTACATATAATATAATATTTTAACAGAAAATTATTTTAATTGTCTTTTTTAAAATTTAAATTATCCCGTGATTTTTTACGAGTCTCGCTAGTAGGTAATAATAATTGTGCTTTTCCCCAAAACGTTAGGCCAAACATTCTAATTCTAAAAGCGTTGCAAACTAATAATAATGTAACTAACACATGTGAGTATTTATTTAACATTTTTATGAATCGGTGACAATTAACACTGAATTAATTGAATCTGTGAGGAAGCGTCAGCGAAAAGGTCTAGATTCGTATGCCTCATTAAATAGATATTCTGAGATTGAGCTAATTAATGTGTTTTTTATTATAATTAAAAATTTTCCGGGATGTCGGAGAATCAAGCGTCGGAACCGTAAATTGATTGATATCGTTGATATCTGGAGCACGAAAATGCGTTTGCAAACAGGCTCAGCCGTGTGGTTACAACTAGGGTTGCCAGCTCCCGTTTTATGAATTAGAGGATTTGATATGATTAAATAAAGGACATAGGATGAAAATAAAGGACATCAATATTTTTTAATAAAATGCTGTAATGGTATCAGTAGTTACATTTATTAATAAAAAAACAATGTTAATCGAAGCCAAGTAAGTAGTACGATCTTAATTAGTCATTTTGCATTTAAAGTAATAAATAAAGTTAATACTTGGTATTACTTTTGGCTTTTAATGTATTAATATTTAACTTATTTCGGTTTTGGTCCACGTATTCGTACACAAGGAAAAAATCCTTTCGGCTTGGGCATTAGAAACGGGGATTAAAAATACGTAATTTATTATTTTTAGCAGATTCTTGTTTTCATTCGTAGATTTGAGAATCTGCATCCAAATTTCAAGAACATTTTCTTATCGTCTATAATTTTCGTCAGGAGAGGCTTTAATATACTGAACTCTTTATACAATGCATCAAGGTTAATATTAGGTATCTGTAGTTTTGATACCATGATTCACAAATCATGGAACTTAATTTCTTTCGTCAGTGTCAGCGGCTGCAAACAATGGATATTACTGTTTTCTGAGAAATCGAATCGCGATTCTATATATGATAGTACATTTTGATACCACTCCAAAAATATAGTAGTGTATTTTTCAGCCTGAGAAGTAGACAATTTTCGAAGAATTTGCTGGACTGTCATTCCAAAAAAGGCATCTTCAATTCCATTTACTTGCGTACAGACGAAATAACACGCTCTCTAACGTCACGCGTCACCTCACCTAGCAGGAAATCACGCTGATTCATTTATTTTTTCCAAATTAAACGACAAAGTATTGTCCTCTATTGAAGATTTTAAATTAGAGGACAAGATCAATTGATGGGTCTGAAATAGAGGACGTCCTTTAAAATTAAGGACGTCTGGCAACCCTAGTTACAACGGTTGTTCTAAACCGATGTTCCTTGAACTTGTTGTGAAGTGTTCCGCAGCGTTGTGAATTGCAAAAGCTTTGTAAATTTTGCTATAAGTGTTCTGTGGCATAATGAAGCGCTGAAAATTTTGTTTAAGGGTATACGTAACATACGAATAAATATTGTATCGGTGATTCTATCCAAACACTGTATTTTTATGCGTTCCTTGAAAGAAATAAGTATTTATAATCGCTCCCTAAACACGAGTTATTCTCAATTAGGTAGGTATTAATTAACAGCTTGGAACATATATTATATACTTACCCTTATGCAGATCATTTGAAATAACATACTGTTGTACACAGTCATTGGACGGTTGATATATGTTGTATCTACCTTACTTTGCAGATTTAAGTGTTGGGAACTCTTTGTTAAAAGGTAAAAGGTTCGACTTATAATTGTGCTTATTTATGTTTACAAATAATAGGTCTGGTTCCAGGTTCACTCCTTCCTTTCCCCAAAAAGATCTTCCTCATAGCATCCCCAAATACAATGAAGTTTATTATTGAAAAAAGGACTTCAAAATGGTTAAGAACCACTGAGAGAATAAGTAGTATTTTCCGTTCTCAGCGGCGAACGTCAAGTATAGCGATGTGCTCTGAATTGAGCGCCGAAAGAAAACATTTGCGGGCGTATTTTGGCGCCAACGCTAGCAACCTTGTGACGTCACAAGGCGCGGAATGCTAAGTTTTGATTTCTTCTAATGATTATACAACTGTGTTGTGTTCACATATATATATATCGATCTATATCGTATCGGAGACGATTCTGTTGCTAGGGAGGTCGCCATTGACCAATGGATGAGAAATAATTCATTATTATTTATCGATTGTGCATTCGATCCAAATGTCACGGATTCGGATCAATGTCACGAAAACGAAAGTGAATTGATTTGGTACATTTGAACTTTGCAGTGATGCGTGTCAAATTTTGTCAATCAACGGCCAGCGATATTTCAATCGGTATGCGCACTAGCCATATACTAGCGGTTTGTACAAATTACTATGAATGGGTGTTTATATTTGATGGAGTTTATGAAGTGTTTTATAGCGCTATTTTTGTGAGAAATCACCTCAAGGCCGCTTTACAATGAATATAGTAATTTTAAAATTAAGGTTGTTGTACGTTTTTGAAATGTATTTTTCGCTCTCTGTGTCATGGCGGACGCAGAATGGTGACCTTATTATTTCAAAAAGCTAGGCTTAGCTGGGTTGGACATCTAGAGTAGATAAACAGAGAAAGAAGAGTGTGGAGAATATTTGACGCACACGTGCTTTCATGGCGGAAAAAGTAGGGGACATCCGAGTAAGACATGACTACATCAAATATATGGGTGGGGTCATGTAAAGAATCTGTACAAAAGAAAGGGTATATATATATATCTCAGAACGTTCTCTAAAACTTCCCTTATTTGAAAGCTATGAATACCTATGTGAGGTGCTCTAAATTGATGAAGTTGTGGACCAATTAAGGCAGAAGTCAAAATATTGTTCAACCCTTCTAAGATTAAGCCTTAGATATGAAACTACTTATGAATGTGAATGAAACAAACCGTATATGCCAAGCTGTAATTTTGTGGCGGTCTATTTTCTCTCTGCCGCTGCGGTGAAATGTCATTATCTTTAAGTCATATATCTTTTCAATATATTATTATCTCATGCGCACAGTTTTTATCAAAGTAAGTTCTGATTTTATTTTTATGATTCTGTCTACTAAATTTATAATATAATAATATTGAATCTATTTCAGAAGCAGTTTCCTGTAATTAGTTTCCTACGATGACATTGTTAGTTTCCATAAATATTTACGACAAAGTATCTACAACTTTTTAATATAACATTTTATAGTAAAGAAATTAATATAATTGTTGGCAATTTATATGGAGTTTATAGTATTATAATCTGAAATATGCGAGGAGTCCTTTGACAAAAACATACTCTTAAGTTAAAGGTCACATAAATTAGAGTGAAGCGACCGATAACCCAAAAAACGAAACCATTGACGTCACCCTGACGTGTTCCGGGAAGTTATACGATTTTTCCGTTACGGATGATAGCGTATTATCTTTTACGACCCTTATAAAATCACAGTCTTGAAAACTTTTGACAGTTGTTTTAAAGAGTAATACATTTGTCAAACATGAATTATAAAAATCATGAGATCACATGATTTTGAGTTCCTGTAGGTCCGCACGTTTTCATATAATGAAACATATTTAATTGGCATCTTCGTTTCATAACTGTAGGGCACAAATCTTTGTGATAAAGCATTAAAAATCTGCAACTGTGAACTCCTGTGTCACGAAACTTGCACAGCTTTTTCTGTCTTGAATTTCTTGGACATGGCGGTTATTTTCAGCTCGCAACGTTATTCCCGTAATAAGCAATTTCATGAGGCCTAGTTCAAACATTATAGTTTGGCATTGGTAGCTAAAAATAATAGTAAAAAAAATCACTTGAAGAAGTTACGGAATTACGTAATTATGAAGAAACTAAAATAATTCCGTTTTGAAATATTGATTTGTATTAAAAAATAAGACAAAAGGCGATATTCTTAGTTCCGTATTTTCAACTGTTCTTTTAAAAAAACTATTCGATAAAATAACGTGGAAAAATCTGGAAAAACTAGATTATAAATATATAAATTTAAATTATTGTACGACATTCTTAACATTTATGAAAATAGGCATACAACAAAAATAAGTTTATTTAAATATTATTTTTTTAATAATATTATCTCTTGTTTTAGAAATTTCATTCAATAGCAACATTCCTCTTGTCATGCCGTGCTGTGCCAGAACATCTGTTCTGCCGTGTAGTATCTTGAACAAGTTTAATGTATACCACCATTAATTGAACAAATTTACCTTATTTTACTGGTCAAAATTTAAAGTTCATAATATTTTCAATGTTCTTTAGACTGTTAGCGTATACTATAAGACTTGCAATGTCATGTCAAGTGAAGGATTCAACGTGATTTAGGTTTTCCTTTGAAATTTAAATAATATGATTTTAGTCAACGACAGTTTATAACAAAAAGGAGCTATGATGAGAAGTCTAATGATTGAAATGAATAATAATTGTATGCTAAGCCAACATAAATTAGACGACCTTGAACTCTTATAGTCAACTTTGAAATGATACGATCGAATGATACAATACCAAACAATAGCCAAATAATTTGCGACAGACCATAAAATTATTGAGATTCTTGGCAGGAGAAAATTATCTCAGGTATTTTTCAGGTAAATGACTTTCATTTTCCATACCAGTTTCAAATGAATGAGTTAGGATGGTTTTATTATTATACTGCTTGAGAAATAGTAATGTGTAAAGTTTTCTTGCATCACTGTTACGTTCGGAATTTGAAATTCAAATTGAATCTGTTTTATTATTACACCGCTAGAAAAATAGCACCTTATGTGTAATGTTCCCCTCCATAACTGAATCGTTTGACTTATAAGATTCAAATTAAAACGATTTTATTATTACACCGCTAGAAAAAAAGTACCTAATGTTTAATGTTCCCTTCCATTTTCGTTCGAAATATGACATTCAAATTATTACGGTTTTTTTTATCACACCGCTAGAAAAATAGTAATGTGTAATGTTCCCTTGCATCTCTGTTACGTTCGAAGTTCAAATGAATATTTTTAAATGTGGATGTTCCGGCCTTTAGACACGTTGTGGAATTTTTGCTCGTCCAAGGTTTGCTCGTCGGTCATGGAAACATTGGAACGCTGAGCGATGCAGTAAATTCATATTTCTCAGTTCAAAAACGTACACGTGAGCTTTTTAAATAATATTACGTAGCCGGGGAATCATTTCAATTACAACATAATATAATACGTAACTCCGTAACTTTTTCAGGTGATTTGATTTTTTACTATTATTTTTATCTATCAATGCCGAACTATAATTTTTGAATTACAGGACTGGCCTCATGAAATTTGCACAAATTTCATATCATGGAAATCCAGACTAACGCAACTATTTTTAACTCTGTAATGATTCTTTATACGCTACGCGAATTTTCATGCAACCAATGACTAGTATAATGTAGGTAGGTACTGATTTAAAATAAAATTATTCAATTTTCTCATTTCTTGATAGAGCAAACACCCGTGAACAGTGAGCTCTGGTGACATGAAATTTGCACATATTTTCTATCTGGAATATCTAGGTCACCTCAACAACTTTCAGCACAGTGTCTCTTAGATCATGAATTATGGAGTAAATCACAGAAGAAAAATAGGACAAATAATTGTTTGTTTCATTTTTGATCAACAAGAAAAACGATTAAGAGGAAGCTACAAGGCAAAAATATGTATATTCTTTGTATGCCGTATTTCGTGATGAATATAGGTAATAGGCGTTAAAATCGCTTGTCAAACTGAGTCAAGAAATACTCTATTTCAAGCGCAAAAGTGGTTTTTATTTATTTTGTAAGCAATTTTGTAAGGATGCAAAAAAGTAAATCATGGGAAACTGTCACAGATAATCTTATTCATAATATAGTATTTTTTAACGTTGTTTCATAAATGCTTACATACATTTTTATTGAATAAATGCATTTTTTAGTGGTTTAAATTTGTATTTTATATTGAGTAAATAAAAAATTATTTCAATTCCACTCAAGGGAAACGATAGAAAAGGATTAATTTATCTAAAGCATTTTTTGGTATTCATTATGTAAACCAATTCGTTATAAAGATTAATGGAAAGTCACTATTTGGCATTAAGCCTCTCCTTAACCATGGTGAGGAGTGAATTAAAAATTGTGCTAAAATGAGTCTAAAAAATATTAGCTCAAATTAATTTATATTCGTACTTTTAAGGAAACTAATAAATAAAACATCATTTAAGAATGTTTATATATCATGACGATACAATTTTTTTTAGTTGTAATGCAAAAATAGGCGGATTTTCAAGAACGTAATTTCATTCATAATTTACTTCGATATTTGTAATTTACTAAAAGTTTATCAGGAAACCCGTTAATTCATTCGTAAGTTCTACAATCCCATTTTCAACCGAAATTACCAATAATTTGAAGAGATTCAATAAATTAGCAATGATAATTTTTCTCCGTGTGGTTAAGTGTGAATAATTAGTTGATTAGTAATTGATTAGTTTCATTAATTTCTTAAATACCATAAAACTGTAATCGTATCTATAATAATAAATGACCAGAGTTTATCCTCGCGCCAGAATTAGTCATTTTATTATGATAGAGATTGTTATTTCATCTATTGCAGATGTTAAATGTTTTATGAGAGCAGACGGAAAGTTGCGAAATTTAGGGCGCGGGACCTTCAAACATGGTCAAATAATACATAAAAATAACCAATAAGTTATTGTTCCCAATATTATTTGTGTCTGCTTAACCCGTCAAGTCTCAGAAGAACATTATTAGCCGCAAATATAATATTCCATTACAGGCTCGGAATGACAGATCTTACCGGGGCGTTCATCCATTATAAAAGTATTTCTATCTAATAAATTATTATAAGCAATAATTAGTCGCCTGTAAAATCAATTCAAATTGAAAATATCTCCCGAGTAAAAATAAATTCCGCCGACGAGAATTGAACCCTCGCCTTCTGATGTCCGGTCAGACGCTCTGGACCAATGAGCCACGTCGGCTTATTTCCAACATGCCAAATAATTCAATATGTACTAGAATTTCAATCAACAATTACTGCTTATTTTTTTTTCACCTGTAAACAACCAACTTTATTTTTGTAGGAAAGGCTTTGTTAGTGCTAAATTTCCCACTAGATGTCGTCGAGACATTTTATATCTACATTTGTTGGTGAAATATTTTGACAGTTCAAATATTATTATTTTTTTTAATGATAAATTAATGTTTATAATAAAGAGGTTTTATAATATCATAATATCATTACAATTTTTTACAAAAATGATTGACCACTCTCACTTTAATTGTCGAACGTAGGTATATAAATATTTCACCGAACTCTTAACAGATGTCTGTATTAGTCTGTATGATAATCGACATACTGCCATTGATGGCTTCCGTGGTCGAGGGGTAAGGCTCTTGACTAGAAGGTCGAATAAATTAACATAAAAACAATAGTGCACATGAAAAACTTAATAAATCTCTTGAAAACATTCAAATAAACTGATTGTTTAGACACATTATAGTACCGGTAAACATGAATTATTGAGAAATAATTATTGGCAAGTCTGTGCAGTCTTTGAAAATTGATGATTATCGTAAAATTTGCTGCCTCAAAATACGAAAACACGCGAAATGTGCATATTTTTTAGAATCATTCAAGCAACAACAGTAAATAATATTACAGAAACGCAACGCACGCGCAGCCTCCGCCAGGAAAAACAATCAATAAAAATGAGTCGGTAAATATTTTTCGTGCCTATAATTTATTACAAACAAACAACGAATTTCGTAAATTTATCTGTTATGTTGTTGTTTGAAAACTGCGGTGCACAATCTTAGTACCGTTAACGTTTGTGAAATCACTTATCCGAGTTATTTGAGATGTAAAAATAAATCAATGCAAGTGTAATGTCAAGTGCTTCATTGTGAGTAAGAATATCACGTGGAGGTGGGGAAAAAAGCTATTTTCCGACGGTTGCGGTCTCTGGGACACGCAGTACGCAGAAACAGAGGTGTGTTCGCGTCTAGGTCTCAGGAACACTCTTGACATTGTCAGTCTGTTGGACTATTTACAATATTTACGTAGACACATTTAAATATACAAGTTACTTCATAAGTTACGGACGCAAAAGTTACAGGTGAATTATCACGCGGTGGTAATCAGGTTGGAGCAAGCATTGGGACTTTGGTGGCGGTCGTTCAGTAGTGAATAATATTGTGGCCTATGCAATTTAATGAGGTTAGTTATTAGAGACGAAACGTTCTGTATTTTTTTGTATTTTCTACAACTCAAGAAAATGACTTAAGAAACTTTCCAATGGACTGAAAGCACTGTGTACGAAACATTATAAAGTTGTCATTTTAAAATGTGTTATGTAGATAAAGCTGTTGTTTTTTTAATAACGCCAAAAATGTGAACCCTAAACGTAGAAAAAATTTTTGAAAAGCTATCTAAAAAATCAACCACAACTTGTTTGGCGTCAAATAATCAAAAATATTGTTTTCATGAATCATAATTATGGAAGAGTTTTATCGTTTATTTTTTGCCATACAAGCTTTTAAACAGTATAACGACCCATTTTAATGATTGCTTTTGGATTAGATATTGTTGTTGACTGTTAAAGGCAACCTGTAACTGCAGATCTGAAGTCTTAGTGAAATAATGATGCGAATGTTAGATGAAGTACATGTAAACTAATTAAAAGCAGGAACTGACGAGTCAGTGAAAGTCAGAACCGCGAGGAATGGAAATTTTCCGAAATGGGGTGAACGAACTTGGAACGTTAACTTCTTCAAATACGTTTATAGATGGCGAGTATGTACTCATGAAAAAGCAGAATAAGCAAGGCTATAATAATTAAGTTTCAGCTCCTTTGCAGTAAATTGATATTTTATCGGACTTAAACAGAAAGATTCGCCTATTTTAACAGACGGATAGCAATCAGTGGTCATCCTTATTTGTCGCAAAAGTAGTCGGGCAGCCAACTGGTGTGTTAACTTCCTTCTATAGCATTGGTATCTACAAGACCTAAATTCAATCCATTCTCTCATTATAAACACCCCCGCAAAACATACCAAATGACGACTCGTACATCAATAGGTACCTACTGTGATTTACGTTAACAAACAAACGTTGTATTTTGTCAATAAAAATAAATAGCAGGTGCTTCCCTATCATTGTTTCTCTACCAACTATGACGATGTGAAAAGCACGGCCAAGATCATCAGCAAAGTCATTCAACTCTTTTGGAACGTTTTTTGAAAAGAAACTTGAATTTGAACAAAACTGTGGAAATATAATATCGTCCGTGGAAGAGTCATTTTCGTTAAAAAGGATCAAGTTGGGTTTACTTGTGTGCCAATTCTTTTATCCATATTTAGCACCCCTTACCGACACCAAATACTGAACCACTTATCCATCCTAACCTCTTCCTCTTTCTCATATACAACGCATACAACAGAAAGAAGAATCAAAACGCAGCTCTCAGTAGCAGGACCATAGCCAAGAAACAAAAATAGCATGAACAAACTGGTATCAATTTTGACAACAGTCAATTTGGTAAAAATTTTGTACTCTTTGTGCCCAAATTGCTCTGTCCTTATTGCCATGTCCTTATTTAGCAACTCCTTGGTTCCGACGTTTAGAGTCATCAGGCGTCACTTTAGCAATGACTTTCAGAGTGAGTCATTACAGACTGATGTATTTGCTTTAATATGGCGCTGTTAATTATTAGTCGTGGGACTCTGCCAAAAAGATGGCTAATATTGGTAGCTACATAGGACAACATCAACAGAGAAGAATAAACAGAAATTTAATTGAATTAAAATAACCGAAAACCTTGTGGATATCGTTTTAAATTGTCCCTCATCATCGGGAAAATGGTTTTCTTGCTCTTCGATATCCTCGTTGGCGTGTTGTGTTTTCTAAAAGGATATCCACCAATTTAATTGTCAGTTATTGGAGCTATTTTCGTATTTATCATACAAATTTATTTAGTACATTTGGCAAAACAGTACCCAGATCTGGCCGCGCCAATATTAAGTATGATTTTTCAAAAGTTGATATTACATTTTATTTTATTTATTTGTTATTTATTTATTTATTGGACTATTTGTATAGCGCCGATTTACAGTTGATGCAGGTATTACAAAAATAATGTTAAGTTAAGTAAAATGAAGTACCGAAAAAAGGTGACACGAAGAGAGAAGATGGAGACTCTGCAGCACGAATCCTAGGTGGTGAAGAAACTGGACCAGCTGCTGCAGCTAGAGAGTCCACCGCGTCCACCAACAGTGCCAGCACGAGGTTCGCCATCCGTCCAGGTATGTGTCTGCTGCTATAAAGCGCTGACACAATATCCTTACATAGATAACAGACCTTGGATTATACGGAACTTTATTGTACGCTAGGCGGCAATTGATCCTACATCCTACCAATTAACTAGTAGAATGCTCAGCCATCTAACATATTATGAAAATCGTCCGATTTTCAAGATTTCCCAGACATTATAAAAGATGGAAAGATTTCCTGCTATTAAATTTGAATGTAGGTAGGTATTTATAATTCGTACTATAGGCACGTATAATAAAGTGAAGCAAAAGCAGATTTTCACGCTACATCTACAGCAATTTTATTGCAAATTGGTCCCGAGGTATTTCGACTAAGATTTCAAGTAACAAAGGACAAAAGTTATGCACAATACTAAATTGGCAAAAGCTCGCCAATCAGATAATGTATTTGGAACAAGGAAGTGTTAAGTATTTTGCTTGGTCTTGCCGTAATTACTTTCATGGTAAATTTATTTAATTAAGAGATTTGAGTTGATTAGCTATCTGTTAATTAATCACACGGTTGCCAAGTTCGAGCTGAAGGATTCCGAGAAATTATTTTAAAAAAGAAACAGTAAAATTTTACAGTAGTAAATAAACTACATATTAAGGTTTTTTCTAGTTTTAATAGTTGGTACACCTGTTTGAATAATGGTTACTGCGCACTTTGTGAGATTATTGCGATGGTACTGTTTGTAAGAATTCACTCAAAGTACTAACAAACAAAAAATAATGTCAAGAACAGATGAGATCTTTCGAGAGCTAAATTAAGATTCGCTACGTTTTGTGATGTAGCAGGGGTGCCTGGGTTCATCGGGTGAGGTGTGTTCAGGGTGTGCCTGCCCACCAGCTGTGTGGCGTGCCAGATCGGGAAAGGTTGGTTTGAGGAGACCCTTTGACCTCTCCAACTGGTCTCTCGACCCATCGCTTGGCGCCGCAGTGAGAGGGATATATTCATATGTCCGTCACTCCTGGACATACTGATCCCTATATTCCTACCCAACCCTCCCAGAACTTCCACTCCTTCCTTTCCTTAAAAAAAATCCTCCACACAGTATCCCAACAGATGACATAGACCCTAAGGAAAAAATAATATTCTAATGGCCTGTTATGTGGGGTTAACATAATAAAAAGGCAGGTTCAACGATGCAACAGTCATTTTCTTAAGTGGAAACTACAAGCCAAAAATTTGTACATTCTTGGTATATCGTAGGTAATAGGCATTACAATCGCTTGACAAATTTAGTCTAGAAAAGTTCCATTTCAAGCAAAAAACTTTTTATTTATTTTGTAAATAATTTTATAAGAAAGCAAAAAAGTTAATCAAGTGAAACTGTTACAGATTAACTATAATACTGTATTTTTTGAAAGTTGTTTTTTCTTTTTGCGTTCATACATTTCTACTGAAAAAATATTTTTTTTAGTAGTTTGCATTTATATTTTTTTATTGAGTAATTTGTTTTTTATATGTATTCTACTCAAGCGAAGCGATAGGAAAACCTTCAATTTATCTAAAGCATATTTTGGTATTCATAATGTACACCAATTCGTTTTAAAGATTAATCAAAGTAGTGATTTGGCATTAAGCTTCGACTTAAACAGAAAGTTTTTAAAATAAATATTCCATCCACTAATATGATCGATATCACTGACTCTGGTCTGATGAACTGTTAAGTCGTATCACGCGTAAGAGATATTGTTTAAATTGCGAAACTTAAAAATGCGATTTTATTTTATGGAGTGTGAAAAAGCCATGCAGTGATCATAATGGCAAAGTATAAAAAAAATTAAAGAAGATTTAATTTTGAAAAATTATAAACTGACCGCACAATTTTGATTAGTTTGGCTTACTTATAGGTACTTGCCCTTAAAAAAGAATACTTTAATGTAATCCCAAAATAATTGGTTTCCAATTTGCTTCTTGTGTTACAGTTTTTTCTAACCTAGATGTGTAATGAGCTGGCTGGTGTTAATAGATTAACGAGAGCATTGAAAAGTACAGTCGGAGATAGGAATGAACCACAAAAGCAACAATTGACTCGTAAATAGAAACAAGAATTTGGTTGTCAGTTTTCCAAAGTCGTTAATAGAGCAATAAACGCCTATACCTATGTGTTTGTTGAAAGCAACAAATTCAAGAAAAACAGACCAAATCCTCAGCTTTTAAATAGGTACGTATAACCTAACTCAACATTAGAATGCCATGAGTATCCTAAATTAAGACTGAAATCTTTTCACATGTGAGAAATCGTACCAAGTCCCAACTGCTTCCAACCGTCTGGAGCCAGTGAGACCACGGCATCCCCAATTGGGAATGTTGTGAATTAAGAAGGGGAGGGAGATGGGGAAGAGGAAGGTGGTGAAGTACCTAGCTATTCAGATCTGTCAACACGGCCAAAGCCATTCCAAGCAACGTTCAATTCTGAATGGTGGTCTTACAACAGGGCGATACAGATATCTAGTATCTTCCACTCTGGAACGTACCGCAAAATATACTACATATTATTTTAATGAAGAATTTGTGAAATAACACAAACTTATCAAATGAAATTTGCTTGCGCACGCCGGGATATGTCCCCTTAACTTCGAGCTTGCTAGTCGAGAGCCTTACCCCTAGACCACGGAGTGCTGCATTCAAATATAAGATACAGCATTTTAGTAAAGGCGAACTACTTGGTTACTTGTTCATAATAGAATCGTCGCGAGAATAGTTCTGAAATTTCTTGAATTTGGCCAACTTCAGTGCATTCAGCATCACGTCATCATAAAGATCATAGTCACGTTTTCAGCTTCGTAGTCCATGCCAGATGACTTGATAATAAACAGTTCTATTTTCTGTTAGCCGTTGTTGCTGCTCTTTAATCTTCTGTTATTTTTGTTGTTGATTTGGTCGAGTTGATTTACTCTTGTTTCCAATCTTTACCTAACATTAGATCTGGTAAACACATAAAACGGGGGAATATCTAAAACATTATTTGTTTGGGAAATTTGTATTAAATTGCAGCATTGAAGATCCGCATAAAATTGAGTAGACGAATAATAATAAAATTAGTTTATCGTTTCAATAACCAAGAGAGAATTGCAACAAACTTTATCGTGATATTATGTTTCTATTAGCGTGTTGATTTTTTTTATTGATCTCCAAATATGAGGTTCCTTTCAGGGTACATGACATCTCTTGTGTTGTGAATATGTGCGATAATTTTTCGGGGAACGGAAGAATAAAATTACGTCACGAAATCTGGACCATGAACAGATCAAAATCTTGTCAAAATCAAAAACTAGATCAGAATTAAATGTTAGCTCTTTATAGAAGGCTCCATTAAACTACAAATAAAACAGACTCAGCATGCCCATATTCCGCCTGTGCTTTAGAGATGGCAATCGGTCTGTTAACAATGGATTATCAACTATACGGACCGCCCTCCTTTGCACAGAATCAAGTATTGTGGGGCTCCATCCCAGAGGTGGCTCTCAAATTCTATTATTGGGCTTACTTGAGATTTGTACAGGGTTAGCAGGTGGTCACATTGAAGAATCTGCTTGCCCTTTACAAGATGCTAGTTTCTTAGAAGCCAGATTTACTAACAATACTTGAGCCAGATCAATCTTCGGGAGGAGATTTGTATAGAGTTATCAGATGGTCACTATTGAAGAATCTGCTTGCCCTGTACAAGACGCCCAGTTTCTTGGAAGCCAGGTTTACTCACAATACTTGAGGAGATTTGAATTGAGTTATCAGATGGTCACTATTGAAAAATCTACTAGAGCTATACAAGATGCTAGTTTCTTGGAAGCCAGATTTACTTACAATACTTGAGCCAGATTGATATACTTAGGTACCTCGAGGATTTCAATGTAGTATTTATTATGGGGGGGTACTTCTGAGAGATTCATCCAGAAAATTTACAATAAATACGAGGTGTATAAACGACTAATTCTCATGCAAAATGTCAACTGTGTCTACTGTGGGTGGTCCAGAGCACGCATCTCCCATCTCCAGACTGTTCACCGAGTCTCATTCCTTTAGGTCGTATTTACTTCATTCAGTCTGTTATGATAGTTCAGAACTGATGGAGTCCCAGTTTCCTTGTACCCATCTCAACGCAGGCGTGCATTATTATCAGAGTCGCGTAGAATTCTGTTTGTCAAGCTGTCTCGTTCGGTCACGTTCATCCACTACATCTCGATGGTCACGTTCAACGGTTTTAACTATCATTTCACCAGCTATTCTACATAAAAAAGCAGTCTGAAAAGAAGATGAAAACAACTCGTAAAACAGTAATAGTTTCGTAAACAAATTAGCTAGCAAATTATTAGTTCAGTTTTTCTTAACTTAAACTCCATCTACTGTGACAGAGTTATTTCGTAGTAATATTAATACTCGTAGTTCCGTGGCAACTCAGGTCAGTGGCAGTTCAATATACTTTTGAAAAGTGATATAAAGTCATTAATAGTTATGAATAAAAAAAGGCCTATAAATCTAACATAACGTATCTTGTTTGACCAAGTTTATCACTTTTCATGACTTTATGTTACTTTTCAAGAGTGTGTTGAAGCGACTTGAATTTCTATTGTCCACAACAAACGGATAGTACTTACTGACATGAAATATTGTTAATTTTTTTAAATATGGTTAAATTATTTGGTTTTCTGTTAAAAACGGGATTGGAGGCCCATAACGAATGATTTGACAAATTTCACAACATACTATCAGTAAAGCACGAAGAATTGCGTTATAAGGCAGTCACAAATTAGTTACAAAATAAAAATAAAATCGTATCTCGTCCATTATATTTATTCGGACAAGGTCACCTGCGTGAATACGTGTTCTTATATATTTTTAATGACTAGGGTTTTTTATTAAGAAATAGTCATACAGTCACATTTTTTAACAGTATTTTGATTTTTTTAAGGTCGTACTCATTTTTTTTTGTTTTTGTTTTTGGGGTTCTGCAGATATTTTCAAAAGTATTTTTTTTTATTGTTTTTGGGGTGTTATGCCGTGTTGCGCTAACTCCTTTAGCCAACGTTACAGTATCCATCATCAGGGCAGATGTGTGATGATGGACACTGTAACGTTGTCCGAAACGTTGGCTAAAGAAGGCGTTAGCGCAACACGGCATAACACCCCAAAAACAAATAACAAAAATACTTTTGAAAAAATCTTAAATCATATTCGTACTCATTTTTATTCGTGCAGTAATTATTTTTCTTCTGTGACCATATCGTCGCACTAGTGCTTAATTGTCCAAACCACCAATTACCAAATTGTTTAATCTCCTTTTTGGAACTAAAAAAAATAAGAGAATTCACCCCTGTCCATCACCAAAGAAACCATCAACCCTACCACTAACCCACCGAGTTTTATTTACATATGACTATTTTACATTCGTATTGAAACAAGGAACGATTTGATATAAATTTGCGGTCCATCTATTTTATAAATGTTACCAAGTGCAATATGATTATATGACAGGCCCGCGTCCTTACAAGTGTTACTAAATTAAACTTCAAAGATACTTTACGATGATTTACGATCTTATAGACAAACATACTACTTATAGTAAACTGCATTTTGCGCAGTATATGAATGAATTTGTTTTGCCAACTGCACTTTACTAGTTCTAGGATCTTAATTTGAAAACAATAACAGTTAAATTGTTTATGGTCTCATTAGCGAGACAATAAAACTTTGAGTTTTGCAAACATGTATCGAATCTAACATTTAAAATTATAGATGTCATTTGATTTGGCTTCTGAGTGACAACTACCTATTAAGACTTGTCATGATTGATTTTGATGAGCCCCTAAGTAAACACGAATTTGTAAAGAAAAAAACATTTTTTAATCAAATAGTGTACATTTGTGTCACATTTTTTATTGAAAAATGTTTACCAATTGCTAAGTTTATTTTTTTAAATAATCAAGAACAAATATTGAATAAAAGTTTGGTGTTTCTTGTTTTACTTTTAAGTTAAATTAATTTTTCACAGCTTCATCATGTTAATGACAATAATGACTATCCGAAATGAAAATAGTTGTGCTGACCTAGAAATTCCAGACAGAAAATATCTGTAAAACAGAAAATCATAGTTTAGGGTGATAAAATTATGTGAAAACTGTTTGGAACCAGCTTGCTATTCGAGAGCCTTACTCCTCAACCACGGATAAAATGATATTTGTAAATAAAAAGCTCTTTTAAAAAGCACCCTTCTGTGATATTTAAGTTAACATAGTAAAACCACTCAATTTACTGATATATCACAATATTGGCTCCATAGATTCCTCTTACGAAAACAAACTTCGGTCAAAACCTGACCTTTCTCGCCGTATTTTCTTACCACTCGTTGATTAATACAAACAAATATATCGCCGAGTGCTGAATAGCTTAGAATGCCGTGGATTCGGTAAATCTAAAACCTCGTCCACTTGATGAATGATAAACGTCATTTTGTAGAGCAAACAAACATGGCGTCCCTCTGTCGCGCGGGAATCTACTTTGCGCGGGAAGAAGTCTGCAGCTGCCAGAGACTAATAATTTCCAATTTTCCGTTTATTCACACAGAATATCATGACCATGACGTCAGTTACAAATGCATCTCAGTGTATTCGGCCATTTATTATTTGTGTTTCAAATCCGCAAAACGCGTTTTATGATCATTTAAATGCGTAATTAGAGGTGAACGAATAAATAATAACGTAATGTGCATAAATAATTTTCCTAAGTACATCCGTATGCGTAGCTTCTCGTGATAGCTTCGAAAATAATATAGACAACAGAATCTTTCCGCCATAGAGAAAAAAAACACCTAATTCAACCCCTAAAACCTCTGACATTTTGCAACGTATTTCTCATCTGTTGGAATGAAAATTGAGCGGAAAATATTTTCGCATTATATTCGATTCCAGATAAATTTCAAAACAAAGTAATGTTTTTGAAAACAGATAAAATACTCGATTAAAAATCGACAAATGCAATTTTTAAAAATATGAAAATTTTTAAGGTAAACATGGATAACGTTTTTAAAGTCGCTTACCGATGGTTTTTATTGTGTAAACTGTAATTAATACTTAATGCGAATCTAAAAAAAACACATTTAATTAGACAAAGGTATTATAAAAATTATTCTCACTTACACTCACATTTGCAAACCTTGACAAATATTTTTCAAATGCCAAATGTTTTGTAATTTTTTCCGGGAGTGTCTAGTGGTAAATTTTCTTATGCAAACTGAAAGCGCGATATTCTCTTTTTCAAATGCTGTTTAACCATATTTCTCAAAATAATACAAAATGAGATAGCATAACTTTTATGAGACCGTGTCAGGCTCGGAGATATACCTCCCAAAAAGACTAAACGAGTGTTTGTTGTCTATGACAAATATCTCCCAAAATTCCCCAAGGGGTTAATTGATTATTTAATCAATACGAAAAAATATTTATGTAAGACGACAAAAATGCTTTCAAGGTGTTGTGAAAGTTTCTTTTCTATAAAATATGCTTTATATTTTTTTATAAACTTCTATTAGTAAATCGATCTATTATAAAGTTCTATAAAACTTGTGAAGCAAATCCATCTAAATAAAAAGAAAGTTGACTGTTGTGGTTTGTTGGTCAGGTGACTTTATAGTACAAGAATGCAGTCGTTCGTCTGTTATTTTCCCAACAACAACTATAAATAAAATTACTGTCTATGAATTTCAAGCAATTTCCGGTGGTTAAGCAAAAAAATGTGGATCTACAAAAATGTACAAATATTGCTAGCAGAATATTGGTTTGTTCTACAAAACTATATTTAACGAAATGGACTCTTTCATATAAAACTATTGTTTAGTATTGCTTTATTATATATACCTACAGAAAAAAACGTTAACTAATGATTCCCTAAAAATTCGCCATTCCCTGTTTTCTTTCGTATTGGTTAGATCTATATCCTTTTTGACCAATGGCATTGAGTTCCTTCACGATATATGTCCCTTTATTGGTCTTAGTCTTCGACACATTATCACGAATCTATAAAATTTTGAATGGATTGGATCAAAGATATTATAATTCTATTAATTATTATTTTGTTGATAAATTAATGTTTTTAAGACAAGATTTTATTTATGCATAGCACAAAGGATAACAAATATTTTTATAAGCAATAATTGTTCGCCTGAAACACTCATCCACATTGAAAAAATCTCCTGATAAAAAATACATGACGCCAACGGGACACGAACCCGTGTCCATTCGATTTCCGGTCGAAAGCTCTGACCACTGAGGTATGGAGGCTTATCTCTTACCCGCGAAATTATTCAATATATGCTAGTGTTTCATTCAACAATTACTGCTTGTTACATTTTTTTCACCTGAGAACAACCAACTTTATTTTATATGAGAAAGGCATTGTAAGTGCTAACTCTCTCACTAGATGGACACGGGTTCGTGTCCCGTTGGCGTCATGTATTTTTTATCAGGAGAAATTTTTTCAATGTGGATGAGTGTTTCAGGCGAACAATTATTGCTTATAAAAATATAATTCTATTATCTTTGGATTGAATATTATCTATAAATACCTACCTGTAATCTATGGTAGGACTAACTAATGTAAATAATGACTTATTTACTACTTTGAAAAAAGTTCAACAGTTATCACAAAGTATATATTATACTGGCTGTTAAGAAAGGTATTTTACTTACTTTAAACAGTGATTTCTGACATTATTTGGACTAAAAAATGACTAAATTTTGGTCTCAGATGACATTTTATATGTTTTTTTCAACAAAAAACATAGAAAATCATTAGGAATTGGACAGATAGGGTCGATGCGAGGTGTTGGGCAGTTACTCGACTAGTGACGACATGTGGAAGATCTTAAAAAAATAATTTTGACAAATTTTGAAGACAAAAACCTCACAAAAGTCACCGGAGACCAAAATTTCGCTTGCATTTTTTACTTCAAATACGTTAAAGTAAGTCAAGTAGGTCCGTCCCTTAACACCCTGTAGATATTTTCAAATGTACGATGACGGGGTGCGTACGTATGTAACACTACGAATGTTTTGATTCGTGATAGCCGGAACTTTAGGCAGTTTGTAAATTTGAAAACGATAACTTAACAATAGCTCTTTTTAATGACGAAACCGACAAATAGTTGGCCCTAATTTTACCTCTTGTATGAATTTTGAAACCAAATGAACGCGGGATAGATAAATTTCTTTAAGCGTACTGTATACACACTCCATATCGTATAATATCATGCTAATGAATAATTCTAAAGGGAGTTACCAACTGTCGAGAACGTGCAAAACATTTTGGGTTTTTTGTAAATCGTTCGTTTACTCCTTGAGCCAAAATATTTATAATAAATCTATTAAATTTCATCTTTGATCATTAATTGAACCAAAATTATAATAAATCAATGTGACAGCAGTGTCGACATTGAAAATGTGTTTTTGTAAAACGGGACATTTTGTAGGAACTAATAATACAGAAATATAAATTACCGAGATTAATTTTTGCATTTCGAAATTTTAAAGAGATAAATTGGAATAGGTACTCATTGAAAACGAAAATAACTTTTGTTGAAGATTACAAATGTTACATGTTCAATAATTTTACAAAATTACAATGTTATAATTGTACTATACTAGCTGAAGTTCCCGGCGTTGCACGGGCTTTACGCAGAGTTGTTCGAAATCTGACGTTGGCAATAATTTGCCTTTTATTTTGAACGTCAAGTGTGCAAAATTTCATCATAACATATCTAAATACTGCTTTCAGGGGTGGGAAAAGGAGATGGTCGTGGTTTTTATAAACCTTATATAGACAGTGACCTTCCTCTTGTTCTGAAGTTGAAAGTGTTCAAAATTTCATCAACCTCGAAAATATAATCCACCCCCCCGTTTCGTCACTTTATATATTATAAATATAAGAGAAAAAATAGAATATATATAAGTAGATATAAGGTTCTATTTTTTTATAAAAAGTATCGCAAAATTGAAAAAAAATTACGAAAACCTTTTATTTTATTTTTTTATTATTTATTGAGTTAGTTTATACAACATTTGAATACAAACTTATATAAACCAGATATTATTTCATTTTGTAACTTTAAATATTTTTACAATAAACATAAAATTTCTTTTTAAATACATTCATTCTTCAGACTTTCAGGCATTTTATCATACATCTTTAGTCCTTTGTACATTAGGCAGTTCTGTGATTTTGATTTCTTCGTATGCGGCAATCTAATTCTATTTACATTTCTGGTTTCGTAAAATTCAACATCTCTATTAAAAAAAAGTTCATCCTTAAAATATTTTGTTGTTCATGACTTTATGCACAAAAATTAACACATTAAATAACAGTCTCTTTTTTATTGGAATTCAATTTAGCTTCTCTCTCATTTTCGATAAACGTGAGAACTTTAACAAATGTTCATAATCTAACAATAATATTTCTAGTGGCCACCTGGCCGGATAATTTAATTCCAGTAGGTTAGAGTAATTCTGGAAACAACAATAACACCGGAAGTTATCGAACAATACCTCGTAAAGCTTCTAACAAAGTATAAATAATCGAGCTTCTGCCGATATAGCTCTAGCAGGTGCGAGTGAGAGGCCACCATCGGAGGCCAATAAAACTCCAAGTGTCTGCCGGGAGATTTAACACCTCAGTACAGTGTACCCTGTGTACTCTACACTTACACAAAGTACAAAGTTAGTAAATACATACTTCGTGTGAAAGCACTGAACGCTGACCCCGAGTCAATTTCATGGCCACTTGACCTTACTGTAATTACTTCAATGTGCTGTGTTTGGTCTTATCCCAAACCCGTTATTCATGAAATATAGTCCTTCTAACTTCTTAAAATGATATTTGTACACAGACATAGGAATTAATAGACGAGAAGATAATGGCGAGGGGTAAAATCAACTGTTGAAGAACGAAGGGGGTGAAGCTGACTGTGATTCGTCAATAAATCAATCTGACAGTAAATAGGCATCTCGCATTATAATATCACCATTTACTTCTTAAAAGTAAAATCTGCTTTTGAATGAATAGACATTTTTACATGGGAGCGCAAATTACTCGCCACGTTATGAACTAATTTGCGAAGTCCAAATTCGGCAAAGTAAATTTCTTCTGTTTGCAGAGTCGTAGTTAGTTTCAGAGTATTTAGTTAAGACACTTTTACAAATGTTTCATAATTTACTTACCCCAGTAAACAACGATGAGCACACTTGAGAATCGCTACATTGTGATGTGATAGTATATGTTTCTAAAACTGATCCATATAATACGGTGTGAATAAGCTTAAAATAGAGTAAAATAATGCTTACTTATGGAATGTAATACGACAATTGGGTTTATTCTCTTTTTCACATCTATTTTTACAAGTTTTCATATCACAAGTCAACATTTTGGCGTGTTATTTCGTAAAATGAACCGATGATGCCTCGACCATAGTTCGCACAAGAATGATGACGTCACGTTTTCAAATTTCACTTGAGGCCATACGCGAGCACAGCCGGCTCCAATGGAACCGATATGGGGAGTGGGGATAATACGCTTTTAATCACTTAGGGCAGGTCTACTAATATTCATATGTCTATGTATTTGTATTACTTCTGCGTGTATTTCTTGCAATATATTTGTACTAGCTGACATGTACCCTTCGTTGCTGGGAGTTATCCTTAGGAGATTTATACCATACATACAGAGACATATACCATCGCAGATTTTCTGTAGGCCTTTTTAAGATATACAATTCCATTTCACATTATTTGTATGTATCTCATGAGGTTTAACCAGCGTTAGCAATGTAAGCACCATAAAATATTTTTTTTACGACTTGATTACAAAATATTGACTTTTCTCTACTTTCTATAAACGTAATATGCATGTATTATATATAAATAAACCTTTCGGAAGAAATTCTCTAAATGATAATGAAAACCCTATCGAAATTCGGTGCGTAAATTAAATGAAGTAAGTGCACAAACAGACAGACGCGAAAAGCGACTTTATTTTATACTAATTAGAGATTAGAGATTACTTTTGCGTGTATATCTTGCAATATATTTGTATTACTTCTGCGTAAATTTGTTGCAATATATTTGTATTGCTTCTGCGTGAATTTCTTGCAAAATTTATATATATTTTTTAAAAGAAAGACAAACATTCCCGGCTTACGAATAACCTGACAATATTTGAAAATCTCCTACTACCACCACAGTAAGCTGAAAATGTTGCTTGTGTTGTGATGGAGGACTTAGCCACCCGAGGAATTGAACACACTACGCCTGGGTGGGACCCAAACGCGATGTCAACTCGGCCACCGACCGGTCTTATTTCTGCGTGTATTTCTTGCAATATATTTTATCTAGAGCAACACAAATTATCGTTGTTTCTATTCCATTTAATCCATACTAAAAGAAATTTACTAACCTCTGTTTGTATAATTAAAATTCCGTAAAAAATCTATCGTTCTTGAATGCATTTTATCACACTTTCGTTCCGATTCTAGCGGAAAATAGGTCAGAAATAAGAAACGGAAAATACATAACTTACTCTGGGAATTTTTATGCGACTATTAGTATGACGTCAAGGCTACGACAGCAAGTACTAACATAAATTTAGAGTGTTTTAATAACCTGATCTTTGACGTTTGTAAAGTATTAATATAAATATATCCACGTGCTTAAATTCTGCAAATTGAATTCAACGAGAAATTTCCACTCAGCAATCATTTTTAAGAGCATTAATTTTGTGAAAATATTAGTAGTCTGGACTTTTTAGAGCACAAGAGTAAATGCTTGCTCTATCACTGGAAAATTTAGACAAAAGTCGTGTGCTAAAAGGTATCAACAGCAAACAAAGAACATTCATCATTGGAATATTTAATATACGTAAATTCATGCACGTCACAATGCTCTGATGATGCATTTTGTGATTCATACAGGAAAGCTTTAATTTCATAAAGGTTCTCTTTCATTCGGAAGATTTAATAGAAAAAACTCTGTTTTTTTCTTTTATTAACTCGCTTCGGTAGTAAACAAAGCTCATCTTCTCCGCGGTCCCGTGCGACCTCTAAGGAAGAAGAGGTCAAATACCCCACAACTGTAAACTGTGATGTTTATACTAGTATTGTGCATTGCTCGTGAGAGGAAAATAATCTGAATGAATCTTTGGCTCAATTGGATCATAATGGAAAGTTTATTAAAATTGTTCAGAGGATCATTCGGGCTGCGAAAAAGCTCGAATAAAAGCATAAATATATTAAAAATTTAACACAAGTATCTTAGCACGTACTTTGCATTGCCATTGGGCAGATTTTTACAGATCGAATTTGTGTTATCAACAAAGAACGCATTAATGTATCACCGGTAATGTAATCAACATTTGAGAAAACGACATCAAGCTTACAAAGGCTACATCCGATTCTAAGCAGTTAGAAAACTTACAGTTTATAAAATAATCCTAATTTATTAATAATCTCTTCAAAATATTGGTAATCCGGTGAAAAACGGGATTGCAGGACTTAACGAATGAATTAACAGGTTTCCTAAAAAACTTTTAGTATATTGCCGAATATATTATCACGATGTCGGAACACGTGTTCATGAAAATTATAATTTTTTTGCATTTCGTCACTATTATCAAGGCAAATGCACTGTTATGAACACGAGTTCCTAAGTGTTAAGAATTTACTAAAAGCTTATCAGGAAACGGCCCGTAGTCCCATATTTAACCGGATTACCGATCATTTGAAGATATTCGCAATATTCCGTGCGCATTTCCCAAAAATATATAAAAACACAGCGCTATGTGGAAATATTCAGACATAAAAAATGTTTTCAAACTCTTAGCCCTATAACAACATAATTGTTAGAGTATAATTTTTTTTAAATAACTTAATAAATAAAACCTCAAATTGTAAGATTTAATCATTGAAGACAATATTAGCGATTCCTAAACCAACATTTGAAACAGAAACATCAGAAAAAGATACACATCTGGGAGATGAACCCGGGTCCCTTGCCTTGCCGGGGCACCGCTCTAGATGTGACCGTATATTTTTCTTATTTTTTAATTATAAACTAATGTTTATAAGACAAGGTTTTATGCATATCACAAAGGATAAAGAATAATTATAAGCAATATTTAGTCGCCTGAAATATCATTACAAATTGAAAATATCTCCCGAGAAAAATAAATTTTCAATTTTAATTGATATTTCAGGCGACTAATTTTTGCTTATAATTATTTGTTATCCTTTATGCTATGCATAAAACCTTGTCTTATAAACATTAGTTTATCATTAAAAAATAATAATATTTGACAAGTCAAAAAAAAAGTATTTCACAAATAAATGAAGATATTATATGTCTCGACGCCATTTAATGAGAAATTTAGCACTAACAAAGCCTTTCCTACAAAAATAAAGTTGGTTGTTTACAGTTGAAAAAAATATAATAAGCAGTAATTGTTGATTGTTGTACTAGTACATATTGAATCATTTGGCGGGTTGGAAATAAGCCGACGTAGCTCAGTGGTTTCAGAGCACCTGACCGGACATCAGAAGGCACGGGTTCAATTCCCGTTGGCGGCATTTATTTTTACTAGGGAGATATTTTCAATTTGTATTGATATTTCAGGCGACTAATTATTACTTATAATTATTTGTATATTTTTCTGATTTTTCTGTTTCAAATCTTTGCTTAGGAATCGCTAATATTGTCTTCAATAATTGAGTATCAAAATTTGTTCGATATTTTTAATCTTAAATGTTGTTAATCATACTGTAATTAATACTTAATATGTTTGAAGGGATACTTTCATAAGCAAGCATAAAAATAACATACACCACAATACACTACATAAACTCTCACAGTCAGTGGTGAATACTCAACACATACAAGAATATATTATTAAATTCTAAATAAATTTCTGAATATCGATGAGCCGCATATATTGATAAAACTCTAACACTGATGAACACATTAATAGTCCAGATTAACATTTATATATAATTCTTGCGTGTTCCTGTTTATAATTTTCCCTAAGCCAATTTTTGGCTCAGGCCTCGACTCTGAAGAACTTTAACAGTGTGCTCGTAAATTCACTGACCTGCTTTCGAACATTTTTCTATTTGTGTAAAAAGGTTAGCACTTTTTTGCCCGAAAATCTGACAGTGCTGACTTAGTCACTGACACCACAGATGTATTATTCAGTTTACGATGGTAAGGTAGAGTATTAATAACTATTTCATTTAAATTAAAGGGTGTAATATATTAAACATTTTATATCACGTCAATGAAAAAAGACTTTTACTTGTATTCATTGCTAAACACATTTGATTAGTAAGGGTTTGTATTATTGTAATTGTTATTCATACTTATGTAGATACTTGCCTTGATCGTTTATCTGAACGAACATAAAAGTTAATTCAAAATTTAACCAAAGAGGAAGAATCTTTCTCAAATCCATGTCACCACACGGATAAAACTAAATGATATAAAATATTGCTAATTTATTAAGAATCTCTTCAAATTATTCGTAATCCGGTTAAAAACGGAACTGCAGGCCTTTACGAATTAATTGATAGGTTTCCTGTTAAACTTTTAGTAAAAAGGAATGTATTATATAAAAAAAATGGAGGGACATGAACACTTTTTTCCGATATATTAAGAATGTACTAAAAAATTTACAGGAATTGGCCCGCTATCCCGTTTTTAACCGGATTTAAATAAATCACCAATACTCATTTTTATCTGTAAATCATTTCTGACCGAGTTTCAGCGTAATTAACAAATGTGTTAAATTTAATCTTTTAATTGGTTTAATAACGCCAGTTTAAGCCCCAGCAAACCCAATTTCTGCCGATTTATAACAAGTTTCTCGTTAACTCTTTAATTTTTTAAGTACCAGAAAAATGTTTTATTTGAAGAAAATATCTGTACATTTGCTATGCCGAAACGTTAATTATATAAAATTCCCTCGGAAAAATTAATAAAAAAAATCGCTAAAAGTTAACTCCGAAAATTATTTAAACACTTTTTTCTGTTATTTCATATGTTATAGGTGTGAAAAAGTTCACAGTGTATCTTTAAATGTAACTATAGCAATTTGTCAAGAGAGTTTTGCTCTATTTCAAACGAGTCGTGTTTTATTAAATATTTTCATTATTTTCGCTTCATTATTACCTTTTTTTTAAATATTAGCGCGCTCCCTCTAACATTCGTATTTACATATCTCCATTTAAATTCATATTTGAAAGCTTACTACGAGGCCTTAAAAAATCCGAAAAATTAGTAAAATTCTTTCATTATGGTAATTTCCAGGCATAGTTTGCTTTAATCGCACGTAATATGATACAGAACGCGTGAAAAAGTTAATTTTATTTGCTGATACCACGCCAGGGTCCCAGGCCATCCCAATCAAATAAGGTCTGTTAAGTGTAAATTAAGAAGAGAAGCAAAACATTAGGAAATACGCCAGTAGGAATACAGATCGTCTTAATAAACTTATCGCAATTCATTTCAAGTCAGAAAATGGTACTGACAGTAGAATCTCACCAGGGCGATACTGACGGTTTCTTCCAATCGTAAAAGTACCTACTACTAGTAAATTTAGAATTAATACTATATAATATGTTTTATATTTTCTGCCTTAGAAAATTTAAAATAAAAATAGTTAACAAAATAAGTACTGTGTAAACCACCTTTACTAAACATGTTTCCTTATTTTGACTCCTCCCATTCTTCTCCCATCAAAACACCACCCCCTATAACAATATCTAATTATTTGTGTACTCGTGTAATTTTGAGTTAACTTCAAAAACGCTAGTTCACTTCAACAAGGATACGTGTCGGATCCGGCAGCAAATTATAGTAAATAAGTAACAAGTTTATAGGGGTACATTTTTAGATAAAACCTTTCAAAAACAAAATTTGAAAAATCCATTAGGTATTTATTATCTCGGTTAACTAACAAGATTAAAAAAACAACATCAAGCTTACAAAGGCTATTCCCGATTCCAAACTGTTAGAAAATTTACATTTTATATACTAAGTTAGGTGAGTAAGAGCAGGTTGGTATTTTGCAGTCACCCGGTAGCGAAAAGTCCGACAGAAATGTTTTTCTCGTCAGCTTTGTAGGTGTATGCGTGTGTTATCTTTAGAGCTTAATGGAAAATACGACTGCTGAACATTATGATGATCTAAAACGGTTCATAACACATTTTCTTTTCATCCTGTCAAGTACGCTGTCGATATTATTGGGAAGCAATCGACTTACATTCGTTAGTGTTTGCTTTCTTATTTAGTTGTTGTTGTTCTTAGGACGTATATCTGTCGTAAAAAAATATTTTCTGTTGAGAACATGCTCCGAAGAAACTGACCTCTATTTCGGCATAGAGAATAAATCACAAAAGCAAATGTTATTGGGTAGCGAAGTGTGCCTAAATTGCTCTATTCGAATTGCTTAAAAAAACACCTTTTCATGAACTACTTGAGTAATTACTTTATTATTCCACGGACAAAATTTCTGATGTGAAATAATGTTAATTTATTAATAATCTGGTCAAATTATTCGTTTTCCTGTTAAAAAAGGGACTGGAGGCCTATAACGAATGATTTTACAAATTTCATAACAAACTATCAGCAAAGCATGAATATAGTTTATTTTTCTTACATTTCTCTCAGAACCTATGTCATCTTTTTGGGATGCTGTGTGGAGGGTCTTTTTTAAAGAAAGGAAGTAAAAAGGTATGAGAATTGGAGAATTCCAGTATGTCCATGAGTGACGGACATATGAATATATCCCTCCCACTACGGCGCAAGGCGATGGGTCGAGAGACCAGTTGGAGAGGACAAAGGGTCTCACTAAACCAGCCTCTCCCGATCTGGCATGTCACGCAGCTGGTGGGCAGGCGCATCCTGTACACACCTCACCCGATGAACCCGGGCACCCCTGCTAAGTCACCAAACGTAGCTAATCACTTTTGGTGACCTGTGGCCGAGGTGTTGGTTATCCATTAAATGGGTTCAAATTGTAGATAAGTTATGAGAAAGTCGGAACACGTGTTCTTCAAAATAATAATATTTTCGCATCTGGTCCATTATATTTTTCTGGAAAGGCCACCTGCGTTGAACATTCAGATATATTCTGAATTACTAATTTTTGACAGTATCTTGATAAAGAAAGCCGTACTCATTTTCTCCCTATATTTTGAAAGAGAAATGACCACTAAAATATTGTAATATGAGTTATCATCATTACTGTGCAACATCACCTGTTTATCAGTTTCTAAAAAATCTAATAAAAGTGTTCACAGATATGTACGTATTGTACGATTATGTAATTAAGAGAAAAGCTAAGATTTTATTTCAACAAGTTATAAAGTTTACATGGATACGTGCCTAGTAATACGCATCGATGGTACCTACATCTAAATAAGAGATTTTACATAGTTAAGATAATTGAGTTTTTTTAATCGCAACATTGTGTTTTTGTAAATCAATAAATTTTCTTTGCACTGTTCTCTGTGTCGAGCCAACCGTGGTGTAGACTTTTGGTGTAATGCCAAGAAACAACTGCTGCATAAATATTTTCTTTGTTTTAGTCTGAATCTTTCAGTTGTCACGCCCTCACTGCGCTGTCGTTGTGGATCACAGAACCGTGAAGGTTTCAGTACAACGATGAACCAAACAACTAAATTAAAACAAATATTGTTCTAAACTCTCTGTTATAACAGGGAACAAATTCTCGATTTTGATGAATTTGATGAACAACCACCGCGAAAAAAACTGTCAGATATATCCGTCGAGTTGTCGTGTCATACGGTGAATTCAAAAATACCAGAGGAAAGCGATAAGAATAAATTATAAAAAGACAAACTGAACACTGAAGTAACTCAATTTGGTGACGCTGTGTGGAGAAAGGTTTAGATTAGAATGACTAGGTCATTATGTCATTAGAAGAACAATCTCCTGTTATTGAATCATTGCACAATTCAGATGATTCAACCTTCTGTCTTCTTCCAGTTTTTGGATTTTTATTGTATTTATAATGTATATAACGTACAGAACATTAACATTTAAAAAAACTAACAATAATACAAACCTATTAATAAAGTTGTACCGTGTACAGCGAGATGTAAGAATAAAACGAGTAGAACAACAACAATAAAAAAACAAGATATACTAAAGTTTAGGTTAGGTAAAGTCAAGTAAAAACAAGAGAATCCAGAAATTTTGTGGATTCTCTTGTTCTGGGAGCTATCTTTAAAAATGTCAGAAATCTTGGCACTACGACACATTCGCACAAGATGTTGGGGGATGATTAAGTTGATTGTTTGGAATATGAAAAGTTTCGAGGTTTCTTAGTATAAGATGATAACCAAGGATGTGGTGTTTGCCTCTAAAGTATGCAACAGCCAGTGTTTCAGTCTCTCGACACACTTTCTTATTAACATCTTATCATCCGGCGGAGTCGTCCCAAATTCTTGCAAAGTGCAATATAACGTAAGTTTTCGCAAAATTTATGAAAGTCTTTCATCATCGCGTTGGACCAACAAACTGACAACTATATTGTCATTCTCAACACTGTCACAGCGAAATGACAGCGGGAAATATGATAGCTTTCTCGGCTTCTTTTGAGATGCATAACTACTGCGCTTTAGAGACGCCCGTCAGCGTGAACTTGTTGAGTATTTGAGAATCTGAGCACTTAAGCATTTGAGCACTTGAGCATCTGGGCATGAAATTGGATTAGCTGCATTTTGTAACTGGAGTTGGAAAACAAAACTGTCAAGGGCAAAATTACATTTTCCACTAAACGCTTTGGTAAAAGAGCAACCTTTTACGACAAATTCTTTCCGGCAAGATATTTCCGAACGGAGAAACATTACTAATGTCGAATATTGTTGATTTATTAAGAATCTCTTAAATTATTCGTAATCCGGTTAAAAACGGAATTGCAAGCCTTAATTAATGATTTGACAGGTTCCTAATAAACTTTCGATAAAATACGAATCTGTTTTCACGTGATAACACACAAACAAAAAATTCTAATATATTCGCATTTCGTCATTGTATATTATCAACGCAAACACAGGTGTATGAACACGTGTTCCAATACATTAGGAATATGCTAAAAATTTGTCAGGAATCGTCCTGCAATTACCAATAAATTAAAGAGATTTTGAATAAATTAGCAATACTCATTTTTCTCCATGCGTTAAGGTATTGGTCGTGTATTGCCTATTCTTGTCGACGAATTGATGGTGAGGTATTACTACAATACAGAGTGGAGCAAAAGTAATCACCTTATTGTAAAACGCTATAACTTTTGCAAATGCTACTAAATGTCAATTCGGTTTTAACATTTGTGAAGTAAATAAACGCAGAATACAAGTCAACAAGACATGAATCGGCTTACTCCGCAAGAACGTGGAATAACAAGCAGTACCAAAGTTTATCATTAAAAAAAATTACAGCAAAAGAACATCGGGTGATTACTTTTGCTCAACCCCGTATTGCCTGGCCGTATATATATTTCACGATTTTTTTAAAGTTAATTCAAGGAGTTATTGGAGAAGATCGTTTTTAGTGTGTTCTTATACATCATGCTAATCTTGTCGGGACACAACAATATTGATGGCCAATACCTTTCCCTGCAAGACTATTGACGGTCGGAACAATTGGTCGGCAACGGCCAATAATAGGCAATTTATATTGGTCGTTTACCAGCACCTTTAACATGCTTGAGAAAATTAAATTTTTGAGAATCTAAGAATCTGAGCTGCCCGGGGTTCTCTCAAGGCACTATAATTTTTTTTTGGTGAAATTTAAGAAAAATAAATGGGTGCATATCAAATGAAAATTATATTTATAACAAGATCTTATGCAAACGACGCTAATACTCTCCACTTAACTAAATTTAAACAATAATGAATTACAAATATTTACTATTTAAGTACTAAACTCACTACGTTCCTTGACAGCAAAATTTGTAATTATTTGTATTTCCGTGGGGGCCAATAAGCCTCGGGGCTCAGGAGTTTGTTGCTACACCACTGGCTTGATGTTGATTAACCCGTAGTAAACATTAAATATTTGTATAAAGCTGCAAACCAGAAGATCTTTTAAATGTTAATTTGGATGATTCACTTGTGTTATTTGATTATAATTAGTAAGAGGTATATTTTATGAAGTAAACGGAGGGAAAAAAACATTTCAAATAAATCTTTATTTTTGATTAAACGGGAGGTTATATATTAAGTACGAGTTTCAGGTACGTAAGTAGGTTATCCTTTCATTGATTTATATTCCTATTTTAATCGTCTTCAACCTGTGAACGTCTGTTTTTCTTTTAACATATTCTCAACTGTCAGATAAACAACATAGACCCTGTATATCAGGGATGGCCAACAGGTCGACCGCGGTCTACCGGTCTACCGCGAAGCTGATTTAGGTAGCCCGCGAGAGTAAAATAAAGTGAATAGGAAAATATGACAAAATAACATTATTTTGAGATGTATTCGCGCGAAGGACTGAATAAGGTACCTACTCACACGCTTCGGTCTTGTTAGGTTTGCGGATTTTGCCGCTCTCGAAGAAGTACTAAGTTTCATGGTATTCCCATTTAATGAAAATATTGATATTGACAGCTTAACCGTTAAAATCGGTACTGAATCTGTTGCGGTCGAAGAAGAAATAATTAAAATGAGAAACCCTGGCTAAAATACCAGATGGTAGTACAGATTTTTGGAAACTGATTTGCAAAGAAAAGTTTCCATGCCTAAGAAAGGTACTTTAAAGGTATTTGACGTCGTTTTTCGGTTCTACCTATCTTTGCGAATCAACATTTTCAACGATGAATGCAATCAAAACCAAACATCGTTCCCGCATAACAGATGCCCACTTAACTTCTTGTTTGCGAATCGCAGTTACTTTGTACACTCCCCAATATGATAAGCTTGTGGAGAATATGGCAGTGTCAAACATCCACCCTAAAACGTAAAGCTGAATGAAATTTTTTTAAATGTTACATTGCATTAATAAATTCTTACAAATTTATCACACAACAGTTATATTTTGTCACTTTTAAACTCTACCTTGCAGTCGACCGCAAGAAATAATTTTTAACGCAAGTAGACCGAACAGGTCAAAAGTTTGGCCACCCCTGCTGTATATCATTGATTTTAAGCTCGGCTTGGTTGGAACGTTGAGCTTAGCGCGGCTTGGATCATAATCAGTATAAAGGTCGTAAGCCTAGATATTACCAATATAACACGTAGTGTCTATGATTTTACTTGAAAGATGTGCTTCTTTTTTCTATGAAAAACCAAATTACTTTACATGTGAGTGGTATATCTATACTCTCTACTGTCATCGGGAGACCGAAAACTTTCAAAATGCCAAATGTTTTGGGCGGATTTAATTTAAGATTTAATTTTTTTATAAAGTTACCCATTTCAATCAGCATGGTGCTATATGCGAGGTTACTTATTTTAAATAGTATATGTTTTGCTAAAGTCAATGCCATATTATGAAATTGTGACGAACAAACCACTGAAAACATTGTCCTAACATTGAAAATTTCATCGTAAAATACCTTGCCAAACTATTTGTCTATTATAGATTGATTATCAATTAATAACATCAACAACCCTCGTCGCTCGATGAATATAATAGCCCATGGATTAAAACTCACTGAAGGAACTTGTAGGACTACTAACAGGACACTGCCACCTCTGGAGATACATACAGCTGTTGAGCTGGGAATGGAAAACACGGAAACACCAATAGATGGAGCGAATATGAAGAAGATGAATAAACTCCAATTATTCACCTATGGTATCAATGTCCCGCCGTGATGGGAACATGGTTCAGATATCTGGGAAGACATATTGGGAAACCGGGAGACGTAGCCGAGTATACAGTGTTATCCCTGGTGAACTTTATCAAATTGACCGAGTTACGAGGTAAGAGGTCAGAGTAATGAGTTAAAATGGACAATAATACAATGGGCCCCATGGCCTGAGTGCTCACAGGAACCATATAAACCGTCTATGTATAATTTCAGAGGCTACAATACTACCCTACTGCGGCTATTAATTTCATAAGGTAGAGTAAAAACTGGAGATAAGGAAATTAATTAGACAGCCGTTATGTATTCATGTAAACGTCACATTAAATCGTGTTTATTAGTCGTGTTTGGTAACCAGATTTGAATAGCTAGTTACCTCCCTACCTTCTTCTTCCCCATCTCATTCCCACCCCACTCCATTCAGTGGCATTATGCGCTTAGGTCATCAATGCCAAAAATGCAGAATTTTTGTTTTTTTTACATTAACCCCACACAGGAGTCCCTGAGGAAAATAATATCCCTCAGGCCCAATGTCATCTTTTGGGATGCTGTGTGGGGGGTCTTTTTTAAGGTAAGGAAGGAGAGGAAGTTCTGGGATGGTAAAAGGTATGAAGGTTAGGTAGAAATCTAGGATTCAGTGTGTCCAGGAGTGACAGACATATGAATCTGCACCCTCCCATTGCAGCGCAAGGCGATGAGTCGAAAGACCAGTTAGAGAGGTCAAAGCGCCTCTCAAATTGTAAGTATTTACAACATGGGAAAAATTGAAGCAATAATATTTACATTGAGGATTGTAAATTCTATTTTTTTTTTTTATGGGAAAACGCACAAGAGTCCCAACTGATCCCAACCGTCTGGAGCCAATGAGACTATGGCATCCCCAATTAGGGTACTTTTTGAGGCTGACGGCAGTGGGGAGGGGGAGGAGACGGAGTGGTGGAAGGTGGGGAAGCACCTGGCTATTAAGATCTGGTCACCAAAGCCATTATAAGCATCGTTTCAATTGTGAATGGTGCCCTTACACCAGGGCGATACTGAGAGTATCTTCCACTCTGGAACGTGCCGCAAATATGCTTTACATTATTTTAAATGAGTAAATGAAAAATATGCCTCATAACGAAAGTAAGATAATATGATATCCTGAATTCAAAATCTTTTAATGAAGAACGGTTTGAGGTTAAAATGAATGCGAATTTAAAATAATAATGACATGAAAATAACAGCTGGAAGTGAATAATTTGGCGCGGATTAATCTATGATACAAGCTGACATCTTGCGGACACTTTATAAATGAGAACAAGTGGGTATTCCCCGTTGGCGCAAATAATATTCAATTTTTTTAACATTGATTAAAAAAATGGTATATTTTCATTGCGAGTGGAACACTTATCTTTATCTTTTATATTGAATAACATAATGTTTCACATCAGTTTAATATATCTGTTTCCATCCCTTGTCCCCGTGTAAACATTCATAATACTGAAAACAATAAATATCTACAGACATTAAAAGTATTGGCAACAAAGGTGACAGACCACGCTATAAGCGCGCTATATTCTCGTGGCTTGGCATATTTCAGCATATGAAGTTTCAGAATTTATGGCGAGCGATATGATGAAATAGGCCAAGCCATAAGATGGTAGCGCTAGAGTGTCAGCACCATAAATTTTTCAAATTAAAACTCCCCGAGATCTACAATAAAAAAAAATAAAAAAAAAACAAGAACATGGTGAAAAGAAAATGATTGGTCCTATTTCAAAAATTAATTTATTTGTGCTCCCTTGCTATTGCAGCGCTCGGCGATGATATCCGTGGTTCGCATTCACAGCTTTGCCTCACTCCTGAGGCTCTGAAGAAATACTCAACTACCCTACTGATAGTAGGAATTTCTTCAAACCACGAATGGATTAAAAACTGTTATATTTAAAAAAAAAAACTAAAAAATTTGCATCTTTGCACGAAAGTTAAGTCTGTGATCTAAATTGGTCCAAAAAAATAGAACGGACGATCTCCAAAATAATATTAGAAAACTTTCGATCGTGTAAACTCAGCCATCTTGACAAATCGGCGATTGCCGACCATTTAATTGAAATCGGCCATTACTTTAAATTTATTCCTGAAGTCCTCGGAAGGCCCAAAACGCATAGAGCGCGCCTGGTTACGGAGGAAATTGAAATTCAATAAAAAAATCACATTAATATTAATAAGATGATGCGTAAGCGTAATAGTTCTTGGTATCCGTTAATCTACGGCTACACAAAAACTAAACCTAGAAAACCATTATAAATAATGCTGTTTTTTTTTAAATCGGAGTCAATCTAACCGTGACATATATTATATAAGATTACACTTCTGCCATGATGGTGAATACTGTAATGCTTTCCGTAACATTGGCTAAAGAGCTAGCGCAACACGGAATAATATCCTAAAATAAATAAAATCATAATACTTTTGGGCGTGAAAATATCAAATCATATCCGAATAACATTGTAACTTACGTAACCAGTACGACTTCAGTTCTACTGAGTTGGAGTTTGCAAGGTGATGATTGCCCTGACGCCATATAATAGAAGAACGTAACAGGAATAAATGAATATGAATTTACATTGTTTTCTTTTTGTGGCGCGTTTTGTGTTACACATCAAACAATGCCAGAATAAAAAAAGCGTATTAATTTTACATGGATGATTAGGAAAATCCATATTTATTTTGGCACTTCTGTTCTCAGCCCCGACACGCCTCAATGACCACAGGCCAGAGTTTTAAAAGCCGAAGTTCACAGCACGTCAAGCGAGATGAAGGAGACTATTTATATTTTGAATAGTCATTTTACCCACTGTTGCCCGTCGCCCAGTATTCTCGTCTCAATCTCGCCGTCATAATTTCGTGAGCTTTTCCTGTCACAAAACTGTCAGAGCTTCTACGGGACTGCTGCATCAGTTCACTGACACTAACCCTATTCCCACATTTACAAAAGATTTTTGCTTGCATAGGAGCTTACGCCAAAGCTCTAGAGCAAACATTATTGTTAATTTAATGATATCTAATCAACGGATATTTAGTGTAATAATTGCACTCCTACGTAAGAGGGTAATAGGTTGTACACCAGAGATATTTTTTTCAATTAAAAACAAACAAAAAAAGTGGGTGTGTCAAGCCTACGCAAGACAGAAGTGAAACTTCTAGTATTCCTCTCTCTCTATTTTCATTTCATCATCTCTATTTTCTCTCTTAGGTTAGTTTGAAAATTAGAGGTTAAATAATTCAACGACGAAGCATGGATTTGCTTTTTCTAATATTTTCTTATAGATGAATGACGTTCGATTAATGTATAGTTCCAAAAATTTTCAATTTATTCACAAGTATACAATATTACATAAATAACAATATTACAATTAAAAATTACAAAGAAATTACAATGACAATGATGTGTTCATCACCTCTATCTCGTCACTACTCATTTTTAACACTGAAATTCTGTACCAAACCGTATGAACCACAATCAATTACGTATTTCACTCGTATTACACTCACGACGCAGTATACTAACCAAGCAGCTGATGCTTGGCGTGGCGCAGTTCGCTGGTGTCTGAGAGAGAGGAAAGAAGAGAAGAGAGAGAACGTTCGTGAGCGGCTCCCCCACCTCAACAAGCGCATATGGTGAGAGAGGGACAGTGAACGGTGAGCGGTGGTGGGGGTACCCGCATTTTCGTGTCGATCCTGACTCGGTTTTACTCCGTCCCCGAAAATCCATTACGCGCCTAAAGAAGTTTCACTTCAAAAATTCGACCACACGTCGCCACTGATCGCACTGCCAAACGTGTCGCAACGGATCACGTGATATGCGCTCTGTCTCATGTGTAAGGTACTGCTGGAACGAGATGGAGTACGTATCACGTGATGCGATAGGTTGTATCCAGTGACGACTTGTGATGGAAAAATATTTAGTTAATAGTTTTTAATTTTTTTTAATATCATATCGTCGGTCAGCAAAATGAAATTTACATTTCTTGCTAAAAATTTGCTCAGGAATCACAGGTTAAAATATTTTGGATACCTGCTGATACCTTATGTGTGTGAGTTGCTTTGTAGCAATTGCTTGGAAACCAATCATGACTTATATATTCAAATACTCTCGAATGATCTGGACTGTTTTAAAAATTTCAAGAGGGCGAAACTTCCAGCCCTTATATCTTCAAAAGCACGCCCTTCAGGTAACCTTCTGGTAAACGGGAACCTTCTTGTTGGATGGGGCATAGAGGGCTACCACACCATACCAATCCCTTTACCGTACCGGGACTCGGTTCTGAGTGTTAGTGGCAAGCACATTGTACGCTTACTTTTTTAATACAAATATATTGATTACGCGCAAGTACATGATTTAACGTTTTATTTACTTGTTTCCGTATGTCAGCAATTATTTGGTGGCTGACAGCATTTAAAAATCTTCTAGAACTCCACTTGTTACACGTATTCCCAAGCCACACATGCATTAGTCAATGAACGAATTATTACAAGTCGCTATTGTAGTAAGCACTTGATATTTGATATTTTTTACGATTATTTTTAAACTTCATACACAAAATAATTGTGCTCATTCTGTTCAAAACGGTCTTCTAGATTTGCAGTCTTAAAATGATGTCACTCCATATATTCTATGAAGACGAAAAGTTTATTTTAAAAAGCCGATATTATTTCGTTTAACTCCCAATGATTTAGATAATGAACCGCCACTGCTATCTACCGATCTACTTAATCAACCGATGGAAATCTGGCCATATTCTTTGAGATTATGGGTTTTCCAATCTAGAGTAGTCACCGTTCATATTATGAAATTGAAATTGTGTTATATATTTTGTAATACAAATAATCTCACTCATCACTTTTGGCTCTACAACCCCTGGTGGGTCTTGGCCTCCTCAAGAGTCTTCCTCCACTCATCTCGGTCCCGCGCCAGCTCTCTCCAATTTCGAATCTCCAAGGCAGACAAATCTTTGAGGACGTTGTCGCTCCATCTTAACCTTGGCCTTCCCAGGCTCCTTCTCCCTATCGGTCTTTAGCTCAGCAGGGACTTTGGTTCTTGATGCTCGGTCATTCTCTCCACATGACCTAGCCACCGAAGTCTTCCCAGTTTTATGAATTTTGTGACGTTTAGCTCCTTAAACAGAGTATAGAGCTCATTGTTAAAACGTCTGCGCCAAAATCCATTTTCTAGAACCGGTCCGAAGATGCGCCTCAAAATTTTCCTTTCTAATAATCTATATCAATAAAATTTGCAATTAGTTTCGTAATCCTACTGTAATAAAATAACTTTTTGTTTTCCATTCCCTCACTTCCTAGATATATAAAACATTTGGTAATGCGCTCTAAATAAACGCGGTCAGACTGATAAAAAACACGTCATGATTCTTGACAAAGTATGTATGCACAATGAACGGTATATACATGGCTTAACTGTTGAATAAAACAAAAACTCGTTGTGACAAAACTAGTTTCAGGTACCTACCCACCAAAAGCCGATCGTGCATCTTTGACACAGTTGTGCCTGAATTCATACTGTAGTTGTTGGTCAGATTCCCGAATGGGTAATGGATAATTAATCGTGAAAGATTCATTGGATATGCAAACCGGTTCCGAAGTGACCGCTAGCACTGTTCAATCTTGCCCCACTTATCCCGCAACATGTTGCTGTTCCGGTCAACTGAAGTGGAGCGTATTGAAAAGATAACTAAGTGAATATCCGACTACTAATTAACCAATCATCATTTGGCTAACTAATACATAATTTAAACTTCTTCTCGGTTTACGAGAGGCGTCGAGAAAGCGAATACACGAACACGTTAACGCTAATGTTGTTGTTCATAGTTACGCCTCATTAATTTGTTCCAAGCAAAATCTTAAGGTAGTCCATCAGAATTCCAGTTCAAAATCTAGACGAGTAGGTACTTAGATTTCGTAAGGTAAAATTGCGCGGAGAATAATGAAGAGGCCTCCAAGACGAATCAAGGCTTCTCTCGAAGACAAAATCCATTCTCCATAAAACACTCATCAGACCTCCGTAAGTGACTAATCCTAAACCATTGTCCAGTAATTTCAATCATCTTACTTTGCAACAAATGGGGTTGATATAATTTTATGTTATCATGTTGCACATGACCGAGGCCAAATAAAAAATTCAAATTTTCCACCTAGGTAGATTTCCGGATTTTTTAAAGCATTTTTTTGACAATTTTAAAACCCCAGACTAATTTTTCGACAGTGAACAATCTATGATTATTTAGTAGATTAAATTTTCTATAATTTGAGGTCAAAATGGTCTTTGTGGAATCAATAGTGTCTGAGATACTGCTGGAAAGATCCGGAGGTCTGACGAGGTCGAAAACTTAGATTTATCATTAGAATTCATAAATAATATATAAAACATATAATAATAATCATAAATACCCCATTTAATAAAAAGTAACTTCCCTTTCAGGAGATAAAATTACTGTACTATCGGAGTACTGGGTCCTCGCGAAAAATAGTAAAAGAGTATTTGTTACTTTGACGAACTAGGTTTAATCACAAGCTGTATATTACAATTGTTTGGAGAATCATCATTAACAAGATAAGAATAGGTTTCTTTATAGTAATACTGCAGGATGAATAAGTATAAAAAAGAAATGGGAGGGAGACAGTGTGAGAAAGGAAGATTTGGAGGGATATATTCCCTAAAGGAGACTGACCACCGTGATGATTACATTAATATCAATAGCTTCATACCTTTGACTATAAAGCTACGATTATCGGCTCGATTCGCGCACGAAAACATGGATTAATCATTTTATATTGATGCCGCAAGGTCTAGTTGTTGATTTATGCCAACTGTAAAATTTAATAGACCTTACAAAACTGGCTCAACATCTGTCGTAAAATAAATAAATCCAGCAGAAAAAACATCAGCTTTCTACTCTTGACTTGCAGTACTTTAATTTCTATTATGTAGGAATTAATAAAAGGCATAACCTTTTTTAAGTGCTCATAAAATAAATCTTAATTACTTATTTTGCTTTTCAATGGTACGTATTTCGATTTAAAAGATATTAAGTATAAAGTTTGTCTTTTTTATATTACAAACATTACGACTTGCAATGAAAACCGTAAGTGGGGCAAGTATTTCCCGATTGACATGGGCGGAAGCTTTTCTATCTCCCGGTTTGACAAGGAGGTAATGAAAAAATCTTCATACTGCTTGTATTTCTAAGAATAGGAAAACATGATATTCTGTTGGATGTCATATTTAAAATTGAAGTCTCTGAATTTAATATGGGACCTAGTAAACTGGATGTTTAAATAAGGATATTTCAAGAAAATTAAAAACGTCACATCTGTTAAGACTTTTAATTGGGTAGCTGGATTTTGACAACTGATCCATTAACTTTTCATTTTGTCTTAGGGTGTAATCGTCTGTCTTGAACAAATGTCACCACGTCGAACGATTGAAGACTGGAAATATCATGGCCGTAGAAGAGACAATATCTTTGGAGCACTTCAGTTAAAGCACAAATATTTAAGGCATCGAATGCAGCTAACATTACAAAAAGGTTCTTACAAGAGCTTGTTTAGATTGATATTCCACGTGTATTTTCCTGATCTTTCTCGATCAGATCATATTTTCTGCTTTACATTCAAAAATCTTCGACGAAACTTGACAAAATTAGCTTGATGATCTTTTCACCTCCAAACCAGTGGATTTCTTCAGCCTGGAAATCGAGAGGTGCCAAATCGAGTCTATCGTAATCGTTAACAATGGTAGACTAATAAATGTTAAATACTAATTGATTCATCAGTTTTGACCTTTCATTTCCACCAGGAGATAGAAGAAGATCAACATCGAGGATCTGCATTACTTCAAAACCTTCTGGGAGATTTGAGGGAGAGTTAAATCAAAAGCTGGAAACAGCTGGAAGAAGACGAAGAATTCATCTTGTAACAAAATCACGTTGGTTGTATCTGCACCCATGTTTACCCTCCTCCAAGGTCTGCTGGAATCGGTCATGCCAGCACGGATTTACGTCAATAAGTTAAACGTCCACGATACCGACGCGAATCCAGTTATTCTGGTCACACATCAAACATCTACATAATATAAATTCTCTCTGGGAACTGGGAAATTGGTAGCCAAGTCGCAGAACGAGATCCAAACACACAGCGAGCAGTAATTTAACAGTAGTTGAGCTGATAGAGGCAAACAATAATACACCAAATAGAAACAATGGAGAAAACGCAGCAACTTAACTCGAGTAAAAAACGTACATAAGATTACTGAGAATATGCTTTTATTTAGGAGATCTTGCAATGTATTATGCATTTGTGAGGTTTTCTACAAATTATTTCTTTTTATATTTCTTAAAGATTCAAATGACATATAAACTACCATTGTATCATATAATGTTGATCGTGATTACAACTTTTTAAATATATTATATATCTTAATATAAAAATCTAAGAAATAAGCTACGTAAACTTCCTACGAAACATCTATTTACCAAGTAAGTAATCTAGATAAATACTTTTGGAAACACGTATTTTTTTAAACATAAAATTGCATTTAACCTTGAACCTGGGTAGGGGTGGGTACTCCTCAAACGAACTGTTTGCTAAAATTAGGGTCTTAGATATGCAGCAGTTGTATACTCAGCCAAGTTTGGTAGTTTTTTTTTTAAATTTTGGTTTAGCAATTTTTTTAAACAGATAAAATTAAATTAAGAAACATGTGTGTGCTAGGCCATCGATATATTAGGTAGTTAGTTAACCCGGTAACCAAATTCACATGAGAGCCAATTATATTCATGTTCTTGGCCAACTTCAGATAATATTCTACTGATATATATTTTTTAATTTGTGTTATACATACCACACGATTCTCCCAAATTCGATGGTACTATGAAATCCTCCATTTTGGGGGAGGTTATGAAGTTGTAAAATGGAGCTGGGGAAAGGTTTTAGATCTGGTCACTAAATCCATATCAAGTAAAGAAACGTATATCTTCTTAATATATATGTCTTTATAATATATAACATGTCTCGACGCCATCTAGTAGGAGATTTATCATTATCAATGCCTCTCCTACAAAAAAAAAATGTTTGTATTCTCCTGATAAATCTATAAGCAATAATTGTTGAATGAAAAATACCAGCACACATTGAAAAAAAATGGCGGGTTTTGGTATTGGTAAAATCAGAAGGCTGCGGGTTCAATTCCCGTCGGCGGCATGTATTTTTTCTTGGAAGATTTTAAAAATTTATATAGGGGTTTCAGGCTGGTAATTATTGCTTAAAAATAATACGTTATCCTTTGTGCTATGCATAAAAAAATCTTATCTCTTATACATTAGTTTATTATTAAAATAATATATGTCTTTCACCGGGCGATATTGCAACCATTTACCATGAACCATGTTCACTGATGGTTTATCATTTCAATAAAACAATTTGTCTACATTTTTGTGGCGAACTTGATTTTGCGCAATAAAATTCGGAGCAGTCCATTAGTGATGTTTCTATTGACATGAACAGAACAACCTGTACAGTACACCCTGTACAGTGTACAGTCAGTACACCTCTACCGCGTACTGTTTAGGTATCTGTAATACTAATTACAGTGATTTTACCAATAAGTAGACTAAGAAAATCTGTACATGGTATTGGGGTATAGGATGGTTCACATTAACTTAGCTCAATATTAGTTCACTGATTGATATTTATTTTAATTTCGAAAATGTTAAATTATGACAATTATTATGGATTGATTTTGTACCGAGTGTGTTTTATTTTATTTTCACACTAGCTCTACCCCGCCACTTGCTTGGCTCAGTCTGCCTGTGCAGAAATAAAAACAATAGCGCGTCTTGCTTTTAAGTCCAACAGATGGCGCTGTTTTTTTTTTAATCGTTTTTTTACCTGTCACATGTGACATCTATATCATATACATCTATATGTATAACATACGCGTATTCGAATACAATGTTGTGTAAAAATTTCAAAGCAACCCATGAATAACTTTCGCAGATTTAAGATTTTAGATTTGAACAAACGAACATTATCATTTTTATTTATACAGAAGATAGATAGATAATGAATAATAAAATAAAATAAAAACAATTTAAGAGGCGGGTATGGGTACCTCCGCCCCGGGAATCATTTATCTCGAAACTTCCTCTCCTGCTATGTCACCAAGAGTAGCAAAGCACAACATATGGAAGAGGTGTTGATTTTCCAATAAATGGTTCCCGGGGCGGTGATAACCATACCCGCCTCCCAAATTTAAAGATGCTTTTTGCTGAATAAAGAAACGTTAAAAATGTCGTATTTTAAAATAATTACAACATAATAGTATAAGAAATTTGTGAGAAAATGCGGGAAGAATTTGAATGATAGCGGATTTAATTTTCAGCAGCACAGAAAGCAAATTAGCGGCATAACTCAAATTATAATGTGTTGCTTCTGCAGTAGAGATTTAATAAGAGCCCACGGTCAGTGGCCACATAGTCAATGGCCGGTGACCAGTCTGACCAGGGAGTAAGAATTGACCAGTGTGTGGTGAGCAGTGAGTTGTGATCAGTGGGCTGTGAGCTGTGAGGGACTACAAATGTTTAGCATTGCAACAGAGATTGAAATATGTTTTCTGAATCGGTGCCCGCAGCTCAAACGACATGGTAGTCACGATTGTACAAATGGACACGAGACAGAATAACATTGAATTTAAAAATGTCTTATCATCGACGAAGATAATATTATTAAATCTCAACGATACATGAGAAAGACACTAACTACCCATCACGCCGTTTCCCCGCAGTCGTAGGCAGAGAGGACGGACCGACAAACAAGTCGGTCTTGGCGCACACTCCTTGCCTTATTCACATTCATACATCGTCTCATACATACTCTTCTATGACTCTTGATATGGCCCGACTCGAATATCTGATTCACTTGATCGTGCCATGTCTTCCTCGGGTGTCCCCGACTTCTGCTACCATTCGTATTTGCATCATATATCCTCCTTACGGTTCCATGCTAACTCAACACAGTGACTATTCAACACACCTTTAAAAAGTGATATAAAGTCATTAAAAACGATGATTTTTTTTTCTTTAAACCTAACCTAATCTAACCTACTTAACCCAGATAATAAAGTTTTTGTTTCATCACTTTCCATGACTTTATATAACTTTTTAAAGATGTGATGAATTATCATTTTGATGATTTATCCGGTCACCCCTCCTTACACTCCTATCTTCGCTCATTCGCTCTACATGCCCAAACCATCTAAGCTTCCCTTTCTTAATCTTACTCATTACGCTTACATCAGCCTTGCACTCTTTGCGGATCTCCACATTCCTCACACGATCAAACATGGTTTATCACACATACGCCTCAGGGATCTCATTTCAACAGCATTCAATCTACTTTCATCCTCTCTTTGCCAGTTCCATGCCTCACTTCCATACATCAGGGTAGGTACCAGCACTCCATTGTGGACTGCTATCTTCGCTTCTTTGGACATTGGACATGGAAATGGAAAAAGACACAGAAGATAAAAAAGGTAACGTGCACAATTAACGTTCATTTACCTTGATAGTAAATCAGGACGAAATTCTAAAATATTCGACATCGTGATAATATATTCATAATTATTTAAAAGTTTATAAGGAAACTTATTAATTCATTCGTAAGGCCTGCAATCCCGCTTTAACCCGTTTACCAAGAGTTTTAAGAGATTCATAATAAATTTTCTAAACTCATTTTCTCCGTGCACGGAGAACTTCCTGATAAAATATTAGTAATTCCGAATACGAGCGAGAACACGTGTTCTTTTCCTAATACATTGTGGGGCAAAAGTAATCACCCTATTGGAAAACGCTATAACTTTTGCAAATGGCGCCAAATGTCAATTCGGTTTTGACATTTGTGAAGTAAACAAACGCAGAATACAAAATCGACAATACATGAATCGGTTTACTCCGCAAGAACGCGGAATAATTGTTTCTTGTTTGAAGTTCTGGCAAGAGTGTTGGAAAATGCCATAAAACGGGCTCGTATGTTCATCAACTCTAGCGGCGGCCACTTGGCCGATATCGTTTTCTCGACTTGATAGAATAAATTCTAATGGATTAAATAAACAAATATCACAAGCAGTACCAAAGTTTATCATAAAAAAATTACAGCTAAATAACATCGACTTTTGCCTTGTACATAGCATGACGTAATGCTACAATATAAGTATGACAGTATTTGTATGAACGTGTTCCGTAGTCCTCACAAAACATTTGCTTTTGACTGACATTTTGTTAGGAACTCTTTCAATTCCTTTGTTATTTATTTATTTTTCATGTTCTCCGTAAAACGGTTATTCACCAATACATTATGGAGAAGATTACAAATTAGACAAAAAGTATAGCAAAACACATAAAAAGGTCAGTTTCACTACTTTGTGACATACGTCAAAAGATAATTGTTAAACTGCCTGTAGGTTACGTTAAAAATGTCGATGGTCAATGCAGACTCGTTGAGCAGTTCAGTCGCTCTGTTGACTGGGGCGTTCTGATAGGCAGAAGTCCTCGCTTTTGGAGCATAAAAAAGGGTATGGGACCTTCCACGAGTATACTTGTCTGGGACATATAAGTTAATCTCTTTCAAAATAGGTGGATTATGTATAGTTCCAGAGATTATCTTAAAAAAATGTTTTCCTAAAAATATTTTTCGGCCTGTTATAGACCTGCAGTCCCATTTTTGACAGTAAAACTAGTTTAAAAGTGCTAACTCTGCAATCCACAACAAATTAAATAATGTTATAAAGATTCGAAATTTTAAAATTGGAAATTCATATGTCATTCGGCATATATTCTGGTCTAGTAATGTTTAATTTCTATCACTTAAGAAATTCTAAAAAAAAGTATTATAGGATTATTAGGATCTTATACTGATTTATACTGATTTATAAATGTGGAAATTCTAACCATACACTTGTAAATGTTCTCCAAAATGCCATGGAAAGAATCACAGACTCGTGATGTCCCGAAAGAAACCACTCATCTGTTCTGAATGCAATTACTAATGTTATCCAAATTGACCCTGGTAATAAATTACATATTTGCGATTCTTTCAAGGATAAAGAAACTATCCTGTCACTTCGAATGCAATCAACAATATTCTCAAAATTTGTTTTGACAGCATCGCCATTCCATTGTAAGAATATTATGTACTAAATACACACTTAACAACAAAAATAAAACTATGTTTTAAATATTTTACTTCGCGAAATAATATTAACTTTACGTAGCAGTCAAATGGACACATCCTCCATAGTTCCTATTTGTACACAAGTCTTCTGGGACGAAACAGTATTATGTAATCAAATTAATATTACGCCAACACAACACTGCTGTACCTCATTTAGACATGTCTTCTGAAAGCGGAAATGCGTTATCTGAAATTGTTAATAATTTCAGGATATATCCGGCGGAGTTACGCGCTAAATGTTGTTACTAATTTCCAAACAAAACAATTATCATTATTTAGAAATTTTAAACCTTGCATTCCGTCTTTTCAGTAACGTGATTTTGTTTACCTCATTTATGACATTTAATTTTTATACATTATCAATAATACATAGAATATGAGATGAATATAAAATGAAATAAAAAATGTACATCGAGAGTGTTTTCTATGGATCGAATTCGTACGGCAATCTTGGTGAAAGATTTCACACCTCAAGGCAGTTGAGTATAGAACAGTACCGGTCGCATTTTTCTTATTTTCTACCGTACTGGACAATAATCACAATCTTCTGAAATGATCGATATCAAATGAAACGTCAAAATAATATCTACGATGGATGTTACTTGCGCATGTATTCCATGTACGTCAAATGCATAAAATATCCGACAACAGATAAAAGGCGGTCTACATTATTACTTTATTTTCAAACAAAACAATTATCATTATTTTGAAATTTTATACTTTGAATTCCGTCTTTTCAATGGCGTGTCTTTTTGTACATTGAACCGAACACAGAGAAAGAGGCGACTTAAAAATACAAGATAAAGAGTCATTCTTCATGTATTTGGAACAGTATTTATAACAAGTTTGCGCAACGGAACTCGTCACCGGGACGAAAAGACGGTAGAAAATTATCTCAGCTTATGCTCACCCCTTAGGAACATTCAATATTTTAAATTTTTTTAAACGTCGTGCCATTATATATAATTATAACGAGATTCCAACAAAAACTCTTTTTTTAATTTATCTTAACGCTGACTGCTCCATTGTCCTCTCTCCGTCTTAATAATAATAATAAATGTATGATTGTAAAGCGCTGTTATTATGTATATTATATCATAAGTGACATTTACAACTATTTTTCAACAGTAGAGAAGTTACAGCAGAGCTCTCAGTAGTAGGACCGTAATGCAAAACTTAATACGTGTTAACTAAATAAATAAATAAAAACAAATTAAATAAAACGATAGTTAAAGTACCTACTAAAAACATTAAAAAATATTGCTGACATATATATGAGGACATTAAATTTAACAACCACTTTCTGGAATTTTTTAAACTTGAACCAGTACATTCTGTGGTCTAGAAGCGGGAACTTTAGATCACACATTTTTTGATAGTCCTTCTCAAAAAAAATCTCTATTCGATCAAGCCTTATCTAAAATTGCCTACCCTCCATTCAACATCTCATCTCTGAACTTGACTACAATCGCCCATATAATTGAAAATGCCCATTTTAAACTAAATGCATATATAAATTCACCTTCCCTCTCTCCATAATTTGAAATGACAGCCTAAAATACTCTTGAAGGACGAAAGTCAGAATAATTTAAAAAAAAGCCTATCCTGAAAATATTGAAAATTGAATGACAACACTCAACTTAGATACAAACAAAATACTATATATACTAGGTAGGTACTCGTTATTTGTTTTAAACTCTCAATCTAACAAATCCATTACTATGGCTGCTGGTTTTAGTTGAAATAGACAATTTATTGAACCATTGTAAATAAAAACGAATTTCAATTTTCAAAAATTACACGGTTTTCAATTTTGTTTATGTTGATGTAGAATGAAATGCACATTAGCCTTGTCAAAACAATGGTTTCGTTTTCAGGTTTATTGAGATATAAAAAAGCGTGTTAATGTTGAAACAACAAGGCATATTATATAGGCATGAATGAAGTTTGCATTTAATTATGAAATTAAACAATAACTTGCTGTGTTATGGAAGTCAGATATTAAAAAATAAACTGCTGGGAAATGTCATAAACTTTGTGAAACGTGGAAGTTAAGAAGGATGAAAGAACGAGAACTGTTAAAATACTATGAATTTATTGGACGAAACAGCTGTCACCATAAATACAAATGTAGCGTATGTCCTGGGAAAAACTGTAAATATCATTTAAAAAATGAAGATGATAATTTGGCCACGTTTATTTTCATTTTAAAGACGATAGAGGTCAAATTACAAAATTATAAAAGCAACAACAACAACTGCTTACATGTTATAATATTAATGTAACATGAAGAATCAGCTTATTATTTGATGATTTCAGTTTGTAATTGGTTATTCATGTTGATATTGTTGATCGCTTTACAGTGCCTTTAAGCTGCTTTTTTTACATCAAGCCTCAAGCAGCATGTCTTCAGAAAAAGTATCACATATAACTCTTTTCCTACTCTGTTCTCCTGTTAGATTGTTGACATTGGCATCGATCCTTGTTTACATTTGATTTCCTAATAAACACCCCTACCCACTCCCACTATCCTGTGTCCAATCTACGCAGAAAGACAATGTATTTGTAATAGAAGAAAATTAGCAAGCGTCTGCCCCAGTTTTCCAATGTAGGTACTATCAATTCACATAGTAGGTAATGAAAAATTTTTTAGATTTAAATCTATCGTGCACAGAATAATTCGTATATTAGATTCACTGAACTAGTCTACTTGTAAATAGATGGCAGTGTTTAGACTTGTCTGGTATTTAATTACTAGTTATTAACTGAAAAACATCTTCGAACAAGCTAAATATGTTTAGTCGATGGAGATGGTGGGCTGTGGCATTCCATCCTGTGTGCCAACTTCTGGACGCCTAGTCATGGACGTTAATGTAGAAGAAATAAATAACGCATATCGAAAACATTTCTACAAATTTTTCCTTTTCATTTTTTCATTACATAAATAAACCGATCCTTTTATTTCAATCACTAGGAATCAGTCATGTGTGTTTTAAAGGCGCGACTAAAGGGATACATCCTCCTTACCAATATTTGGTTTATTGTATTATTTTAGTGTCAATGTTTACCCCCCTATACGGTATGTCGCGTGGGTGCGCAAACTGTGTAAAAACATCAATAAACAATTGTGGTGGTTCCCTTTAATTTTCTAATTTGTGGTTCCGACTTTTAATCAATGTTTTCCGCTAGTGTGAACGCGCCTGTAGGTACCATCCTCGTGCGAACCACGTCGCGACGCCCGAAGCCCGACATCCGACGCCCGTTGCGCGGTCTTTTTGAAGCGCACACGTAACCCGTCCCGCGAAATCATCCGCCTGTCAAACAATTCTATTCTTCCTACACATCGTGCGATTTAAAAATAGCACGAAAAGAGATATTCATCCGGCGACCAGACCACCTTACCATCTGAACATCAGAGCATCTGAACATCTGAGGATCTGATCATCTTAGTTTCTTACCTCTTGGATCTTGAGACTCGTCCTGACCGTCTTGCGGGTGACAGCGGTCTCGTATGACTCCTCGATAGTTTCCGCCATCTTGATTTTTTCTCTCGCCTTCTCGGTAGAGCACAGATTCTAAGCTTCAAAACGTTTTATAGTTTTTTTGTATTTATTCCAGTGTTTTGCGGCTGTAGTATTCACTGACACAAGGCACGGGAACGGGCAATGCACAGGGCACAAGGCACGGTGCGCGCTGCGTGTTTGGCGGGCGGCCGCAGTGGACTGGTCAAGCTAAAATTAATACGCGCTCGGCGGCTGCCAACTAACTGCCGACCAACCAACCGACTGCTGCCAACCGGCGGAGTGGCGATACGTCACGCGTCTCCATGGGCGATGGCTGCTCTGTTGTTCTGCTGATATGCTGTTCTGCTGGAATCTTATCATTACATCAACCGAGGGTCTCAACCACTCCAGAGTGCTTACCCTTATGATATCCTTATTTTGGCCCTGGTGAGAGAGCACCATTCAGAATCGAAACGTTGCCTGTGACCAGATCTAAAGTATTTACTTCCGAACCTTCCTTTTCCCCTCCCCACGTCCTTTAGCCTCACAACATACCCCAAATTGGAGTGACCATCGGCGCACTTGCTCCGGACTGTTGGGAAATTTGCGTGGTTATCACATATCTAGTATTTAAAAACTTTCACAGCATTAGAAGGCTACTTATATTTCTATAAAATCGCCCTGGTTAGAATAGAAACATTGTTGCTAGATAATGCCCTAAAGTTATTATACACATGTCTAGTTAGAAGTCAGGTAGAATGCATTTGGTCATGTGGTCTCCGCATTTAAACTCCCATTGCTTAAAATCGAAATAATTCAATATGCTTTTTAAGCTTTATTAATTTTAAAATTGATATTCCTATAAATAAAATCATTTTTGTAAATTTACGAAGTAAACACAATTTACCAAAATTATCTGAAAGGGTAAAAATATTTGATGTCCTCTTATGATAAAAAAAAATATTCAAGATTGGACTGCCCTGGCGCTATAAATTTGTGGTCCTTACATGTCCTTTGGAGCGGTGACTGGATAAATCATCAAAATGATAATTCATCACATCTTTAAAAAGTTATATAAAGTCATGGAAAGTGAAGAAACAAAAAAATTATTGACTGGGTTAAGTAGGTTAGGTTAGGTTAGGTTTAATTTTTTTTTCATCGTTTCTAATGATTTTATAGGACTTTTTAAAAGTGTGTTGAATTGTCGATGTGTTGATTTATCATGGAACCCTTTGGAGCATACCAGATGGAATATATTATTTCAGAGATTACATAGACTAATGGACTAGATAATGGACGTATAGATGTCGCTGATATTTTCGATTTAAATTTTGACACATTCGAAGCCAAATTAGTTCTGCACTTTTTAGGACGGGTTGTTTCGAAATATTTTAATAATTCTTCAAATTTGGAAGTTAATTTATTAATAATTAAGGACGGGTTGTTTCGGAGAATTTGAACAATTCATCAAATTTCAATGTTCATTTTCGGGTTCTGTGAAAGTCCTATTCAAGTTCTGTTATTATATCATTGTAGGCTAGTTGCTTGACAAAACTGAAATAAAAACAGAACTTGAAAAAATCTTTCACAGAACTTGAAAATGAACGTTGAAATTTGATGAATTGTTCAAATTCTCCGAAACAACCCGTCCTAAGTTCTTTGAAAGATTTTTTCAACTTCTGTTATTATTTCAGTTCTGTCAAGCAACTAGCCTATAATGATATAATAAGAACTTGAAGACTTTCACAGAAACCGAAAATGAACGTCGAAATTTGATGAATTGTTCAAATTCTCCGAAACAACACTTCAAAGTTTTGAACTAATTTTAACATATTCATAATTTATGCAAACAATGTCTTATAAAAATGTCAAGTGTTCTCTAAAGTTAGTGTGATAATAAACAATTATACTGTCTTTCGTGCCATATTTTTTAAATCTTTTTAATTATTTATGGTGTCTTCAATTTAATTTATAATCGTTATGTAAAAGCCCAATAGGGCTGGGCGTTAAGAAATTAAATAAAATTGGCTTTAGTCGTGTTAAATGGCCAGATCTGAACAGTCAGACACTTTTCAATGTTATTCTTCCCCGTTTTCTTACTCTTTCCGCTGCCCTCATTCTCATAATATACCCGAATTTGGAATTGAGAAACATTTATTAGATTACCAAAACCTCTTTCATAGGATTTCCCAAGTGGTGATTTAGAAAGGGTGCCAGGGTTGATGGGGTGATGTTTGGGTTTTATGAGACCGGTTGCGGGAGATTCTTCACCTCTCCAGCTGGACTCTCTCGACCTATCGCCTTACACTCTTTCACTCCTGGACCCACTGACCTCCAGATTCCTACCTACCCCTCATACATTTTTCTTTCCCAGGACTTCTCCTTCATTTCCTTTAAAAGACCTTCCTAACAGTATCCCTAAAGATGACATATGCCCTGAGTGAAATTATATACCTCAAGGCCTTCTGTGTAGAGTTTATGTAAAAACAAAAATAAAAATTTAGATCTCTTGCCGATTTGCAAAATCAACATTTTATCTTCTATTTATTCAGTCTGTTGTTTCCCACCCACGACTAACGGCTTCCTCCCAAGTGCTTCCGATGACCACAGCACACCGACAAGCAAAATATCACTACCCAATTATTTAATTCGCCACTTCCTGTCTTAGTAGGTTACATAAGAATGCGGATAGTGTAAAGGCTTGCCTGGAAACGGTCATAAGGTGAACACAACTGCAACTAACACCGCCTTCTTTTGTGCAAAATTTAATATTAACATAAAAAATAAGTGCTCTGTGCATAACAGTCTGTCTGTCTTAAAAATATCCTTATTTGTCGACTTACAAAGTATTTATTTATGTGTGCAATCACTTAATGAATACTTAATATTCAACCAAGAAGATAATTTCAATTGGAACTCGAACCCAGATCCTCCAGACTTACTGGGTCTAGCGTCTCTACCAATTGAACTACAGCCATCTAACTGCGATCTATCATCCTCATCAATCCCATACCTCCATTTTTTTAATTAAGTAATGTAGCGCGCGGTATTTGGTCCGATGCACGGATCCGAATACTTTCTCCCTCACACGCATAGCGCCGTCTCGCTCAGCAACTTTCAGCTCACCACCCGTACAGGAAGACACCCCATTGGCCGGCACTACCCTGCCCCAAAGGGTATATAACACTCCTATATGGAGTCAGAGTATCCAGTCTCCTGGTTAAACTAAGCAACAGAATCATAGTGGTCATTGCCCAGTTAAACCCTCCCCAGTACCAAGTTGAGAGAACCCTCCGGGTCTTCCTTGGGAATTCAAGTAACAGCTCCCTCGGGACATTACTTGTCGGGAAAACCTCAACCCAACTAAAAGACCACGGGTCCTCTGTTGAGGTTATTACGCTAAGTGTTTAGTGAGAACATTAGTAATTATTGTTTAAACTCTAAATGACTTTACTTTGTGCTACTACTTTCCTGTACTCTGTTTTTACTATAAGCTTTGAACCCTGTATGTAAGAGAAATAAATGACCAACGCTGAAAGACTATTTTCTTACAAATCCTTTACATTGATTAGGTCTACAAATAACCAATTGAACGCAATCAACTGCTACAATGCTAAACACGAAATAACGAAGTCATTTCCTAAACAGATCATCTTGATTCGGAGAATTTCCAATCAAATAGAGACCTTGCCTCTGTGGTCTGAAAGCCAAGCGCTTGTTTTTGACACCAAGGTCAGGGGTTCGACTCCCGCCGAATGCTAAATGTATTTGTGACAAATGCGTTGTATTTCAGACGTATTGTGACTGATATTATCGGAAGACTGAAATGGCATCACAGCTGTCACCATTATTTAGATACTAAATTAAAATTTGAAAAAATGTGATGCGCGGTTATTACAAGAAAGAATGCTCAAAAAATACGCTTTTCAATTTTACTAAAACAGATTTACGTTGAAGTAAATAAATGCGAAGCGATGATTTTTTCTTAATTTTCCGTGAAAAATTTAATTTCTATTCTTACTTATTCGATGCTCTTTCCAATTAATTCTATTGAGGATTTAAAATGTTGTTCATTTCCAAGTTTTAAATACAGATCGACACACTATAATCAAAAATCCTTCTCGTGGCCACCGTATAATTGGAGATATCAGTGCAAAATTAATCCCCGAACTTATTTGTACCAATAATCTATTACCAAAGATTTCTATTTTAAATATTCAAATGAAAAGAACGAACAAAAAAAATTCCGGGTTACGAATAAACCTGATGATGTTTGAAAATCTCCTACTACCACCACAGTAAGCGGAAAATGTTGCTTGTTTCGTGACGGAGGACTTAGCTACAATGTTTGGGTGTGACCCAAATGCGATGCCCACTCAGCCACTGACCGGTCAAAACATGATTTTTATTGAAAATACTTTTCTTTTGAAAACTTTTGAAGGCCATATCCATCAATCTAATATATCAATGAAGAAGTATAAGATAATACTAATAAATCTAAATAAAACATGAAACAGAACAAGACACGGAAAAAAAACGGTCTCAACTAGGAATCCAAATGTGGGAAAAAATAGTCGCAAATCATATTGTTAATTCAGAATTTTAAATATAAGATCGACAGAAATGACGTATAATAATTAGGTCCCAATGGTCTAGTGGTTAAAGACGACATCCCGGTAAGACAAAGATCTTGGGTTCGATTCCTAGTTGAGACCGTTATTATTTCAATTTTTCATGTTTTGTTTATATTTATTAGCATTATCTTCTTCTTCAATTATAAGTAACTTTGTATACCCCACTATGTAATCAAAAGAATCTATGTTTCAAAACCAATGGTTTCTTCGTCAGAATAAACGTGTATATGCGGGATGTGTTAATGTAATATGTTCGTTATTTCATTATTAATATGACAACTTATTCAGTTTATATTTGCAGTGTGTTTTTTTAGATGAAATTTAAAATATAGTTGAATTGCCACATTGTTTTTTTTTCATTTTAAAATTTAAATAATTGATTTCTATTTTTACATTTTTCTATGTCTTTTCTATTTGGTGCAGTTATATTTAAAATGTCATCTCTATAAATTTGTAATATTGCATGGTAGAAGTGTATTGCATTTAGTATTTTTACTTTAAATTCGTTGAACAGTAGTTCTGATAAGTTATAAGAAGTTGTTTATTTTATAATATTTAAAATAACGCCATAAAGTGAATTTGCAATTATTGAAGAAAAAATGAAAGTCCATAAATTATTCAAATGTAGATTAATAAATAATCTCCATTTTAAAACATCATAAAAACCTGTAGCTGACATTAAAACGCAAACATGATATATTTCCAGGAAAACCTAAAACGAATGTAGTCAACATTACGTTCGTTTTAGTGTTTTACTATTACAGTTTTCAGGATACTAGCAAAGATGTTGTAAAAATAAATGTTTAGAAATAATTACTTTCAAGGGCGAAACGGCTCGCGCGAAACAATTATTATTTTTAACTGTTTTTTGTAAACTGTTCACTTGGATTTCTAAAAAATAAACACGATAACATTTAAAATATCTTCATCTTTTCATTGTGTTTAAAAATAAACTAACATATCGCAGACCGTTCTGATATAGTAGGCGAAAATAATATTGGCAATTGGCACGGCTGATGACAACAGGCGCCACCTAGTGATTTTTTAAAACAATATACGTAAGTAGAAGTTATTACATTATTGAGAAAATAAAATTTGTAGGACTTTTTCATAATAACATTTTTCATTTTTTATTGTAGACGCGTCCATAGGAAAACATAGCATCTTCTTCAACAAACTTTTTTGACTGAGCTCAGCGAAGCCTTATTTAAAACGACCGTTTTACATTTCGTCTGTCTGTAAATTTAAGTTTCTGTGGCCGTTTTAATGGTTCAGTAAAGATAATTTTTTTGAAATGCGAAATGTCGTGCTTTTCTGTACTTTCTTATTCTAATTTTTCAGTACTATATACTATACCTGCAAGAAGAAACTTTAAATAAAAAATAATTGTCATTGATGTAGTGACGTTTCTTTGGACAAATTGATTTTGAAATTACAAATCTTATGATTTCAGAGGAAGTTGTGATTTTTTACGCTAAAGAAAATCAGAAACATACTTTTTTGTACGCGATGTTTACTGTTCATAGAAATAAGTGGTTTAAATGTTGTATGTTTGTCCTGTTAATATTATAATTGGAAAAGCTTCCAACGTTTTTCGTAACATCTGTCTATAACTTTCGTGAAATCGGCTACCATTGGTGACACCTTTTAAAGGCGTCATTGACTGAAAAACCACCCTGATTTTTTTACTATCACACGCCTAACAATGACCATTGCTGATTTATTAAGAATCTCTTAAAGTTATTGGAAATTCCTGTTAAAAACGGGATTGTAGGCCTTACAAATTAATTAACAGATTTTCTGATACCTTTTTAGTAAATTATCAATGTTTTCATGATGCCGGAACACGTACTCATGAGAATCCGAAAATTTTTGCATTACAAAGAAAAATCATTAAAACATTCTTAAATTGATGTTTTAGTAATAAAGCCTGTTAATTTATCGTGAGAAAAAAAAAAACGATTTCTCTCCGTGCAATATGAAAAAGGAACAGTCATTTGTATTTTTTCCATCAACAAATTTGGTTCCGAGATCCTCTAGTTTAGCGTGAATCACTGAATAGATCATACACACGCGTAAGTAGCATTACAAACCTTCATAATGTGGCTATTAAATTAGCCGAGTGCTTGTTTTAACAACGTGAATTACGCAACTTCTACACTAACCAAGCGGTAATTTCACTGGAACTGTGGAAGTGGTTCTTATATCAAACTACGTAAGCTCGATATTGACGGAAAACTTTTAGAATGGTTTGCTAGCTATCTAACTAATAGAGTTTTACTTGTAAAAATCAATTTGTTCATTTCCAATCAATTTATAGCTACCAGTGGTGTACCACAGGGGTCTCATTTAGGCCCAATATTATTTTTACTGTTCATAAATGATATTGTAAATATATTAGATGAAGATATTAATCCGTTACTTTTCGCAGATGATTTAAAAATATTTAAAATAATCAAAAGCGCTGAAGATTGTATCTGTCTACAAAATAATTTGAACAGGTTAATTAATTGGTGTTCTCTTAACAAACTTCATCTGAACATAAATAAATGTTATTCAATTAAATTTTACAGAATAAATCAACCAATTATTCATTCATATAAACTCAATAACTCAATCCTTACCTCTGTTGAAGAAATTAATAACCTGGGGATAACTTTCGACTCTAAATTAAACTTTATATCGTATATAAATAATATTAATAATAAAGGAATGAAAATGCTAGGCTTCATTCTTCGAAATTCCAAAGGTTTCAAGAATATTTCAACATTAAATTTTTTGTATACATCCCTGGTTCGTAGTCAAGTCGAATATAACTCCTCGATCTGGTCCCCCCACTACAAATTACATTCAGATTCAATCGAAAAAATTCAACATAAATTCCTAAGACACATTAATTTTAAACCCGGTATTCCCATTGAAAATATAAATTATAATTACTTGATGAAAAATCTAAATTTATTAAAACTCTCAGATCGAAGAATTATATCCGACTTAATATTTATGTTCAAAATTGTAAATGGTAGTATAGACAGTCCTGATTTAATTAACCTCATTGAATTTCATATACCCACGAGAGCTACTCGTTCTAAAATTTTGTTTAAATGCAACAATATCAGGACTGAGTATTCCAAACACTCGCTTGTACCTAGGTTGCATGAAGTTAGTAATAGATACGCAGATGTGGCAGATCTATTTAACTGCACGCAAGGTAGGTACAAGAGGGCTATGCTATCAAATCTTTTCAATCAATATTAATTAAATCTAATTCTACCTTATTTGCACTATATAAACTTATGTACTTGTATCTCTTGTTTACTTACTCTCTAATGTCATTTCACATTCAAATGCCACATATATTTGTAATTCTTTTTTAAAATATTTCTACGATTTTAACTGTGACATGTTATCATTGTTTATGGTATATTTATACCGTTGATATTAAATAAATAAATATATATCTACATCCAGGAAGTTACTGTTGTTTCAGGGAAATTTATTGTTTTCCTTGGGAAAGTGGTCGGTAACGTACCTAATTTACATGTGAAGAGCGATTTACTAAGTCAACAAATATTAATAAATTCTACCAACGTATAGGGATATTTTTATCTGTCTTTCCTATAAAATCTCTAAATAGTATTAAACAAAGTCACTATCCGTCTCTGTCTGTTTGTGCGCTTTGTTTTTCTAAACTATGCAACGCAGTTTGATAGGGTTTTCACTTTAGAGATTTTTCCAGAAGGTTAATATATTTAATACATGGATATTATATTCATTGAAAGTGGAGAAAAGTCGTGTAACGCCGGGTACACGTCAGCTAGTTTAATATAAAGAAAAGCGTCCGTAGCTTTGATTTTTACAGAAATCTTCCATTTTTTCTGGAATTTGAATTCCTGGAATTTTCACGAGATTTCTAAAAACCACCCCATCCCCCTTTCCCGCCGTTTAAAACAGAAACTTGGTGAAATTTCGCACACTTGACGTTCAAAGTAAAAAAAATATATATGAGGCCTCCGTGGTCGAAGCTTAAGGATCTCGGGTTACAAGCCAGAGGTCGCGGGTTCAAATACCGGTGTATTATTATTGGGACTAAAAATTTTAAAAAGCATAGTGACTATCTACATCTGATTTCGCAAAGTTCTGCATTGGTAAAACAGAATTTTGGAAAGTACCTACTTGGCTGTTTTAGAGTTGTAGCACTGTAAATCATTTTTACTGTTTTTTCCCTTTGTTTTTATTTATAATGTTGAGTACAATATATTTGCTTACGACTGTAATAAAATTAATTAGGCTTAATTGACTTTTCGTACGTTCTATGACTGTTTGATTTGTAAACATAATAAAATTTTAAAGTAAAGAAAATAAAACTAATCAAAGGCTTATTCAAAATCTGCCGTAACCAATTACGTCAAATCTAATGTTCCAGTTGAAGGAGATTTGAATTTCGAAACTGTTTTTAATGTAATTGGTTTATGTAATCGGTCACCGTTTACTTTGTAAATGATAGATAATGTTTTATGGACCGATGTGCCAGGGGTAATTTAATGTATTTTAGTAATACTGAGTTTGTAGTTTCTCTCAACCCCTTCGATTAATTAATTGATAATGCAGACAATTTCTGCATTCTCCTGCAAATACTCCAATCGCTTGGAGTTATCAGATCAGCGATCATCGGAGCTGTATGTATTCGTATCGCATATTTTGAAATTATTCTGTGTTAGAAGTTAGAACGCACATCAGGACGCACAAATCGTGTATACTTTCTAAAGAATGTATTTCTCTATACTTCTGATACCATACAGAGCTAGAATGTAAAATATGGGTGCGCTTTGACCTTGTGTCATTGATGTAACTCTCAAAATACGCAGTGGTATAAAGTTTACAACATAAAATGGTTGAACATTTTGAATAATTGTCTAATTTTTCAAACAATTTTTGCGTTTTATATTTCTTTGCCAAATTTACAATAAAAAACAGGAAACAAGCCATGTCAAAAATTAAGTTGTAGACATGTGAAGAGAGCTTACCAAGTGCTGAGTTTTGAATAACATTCTTTGAAAAATAGTTTTCATATTACCATGTTAATTTCCCGCGTAAAGAGCGATCACGTAAACAAATCAACTGTCTAAGTATTCGCCATTCCTCTGGCAATTCTTTTTGGCTTGTCTGATCTCCATAAAAACTCTTTCTAAAAAGAATTTCATAAACACACATCATAAATACTAAATAATCTAACTAATGGTAGCCAAAATTTGATTCACTTGTCTATTATTTTAGTGAAAATGTCGTGTATTTTTTTTCATTGTGAAAGCTGGGTAATAGGCTATTATTTAAAATTAGTTACGGTAAAGTTTCCTTAAAACATGTTTTGTCGCCATGTTGGATTTTGTTCGTATTTATTTAAATAGTTATGATATAATATTTTTGTTTTACTTATGATATAATTATTTTAATGCAATATGAGTTATCGTGGATAAAATTTAGCTGATATAAATATGTAGTACCAATCAGTGATATACTACATAAAAAAATATATATTTTGCATTAGTAAGTATGGAGTGAAGTTTGTCTAAAGGTTTCGCTTCAATCTAAAAACATACAAATTGTTCAAATAGCCCAAACTAAGAACCTTACAACCTATTATGTGCATGTTTTTTCTATCTTTCCAACGTAAATAGTCGTTTCTTGTCTCTAAATAGTATAAAACAAAGTCGCTATCCGCGTTTGTCTGTTTGTGCGGTTAGTTCTTCTAAACTACGCACGATTTTGATAAGGTTTTCACTGCCATTTAGAGATTTTCTTCCGGATGGTTTATGTATATAATACATATACATTATATTTATGGAAAGTAGAGAAAAGTCGATGTTTTGTAATCAAGTCGTAAAAAAAATATTTTGGGGAGCTTTCCTCTGCATTGCATTTCCAGAAAAAAATAACATTAATTGAAAGTTTTTCTCTCCTTTTTTCATCCGAGCTATGTTTGGTTGAATAATTAATTTGGTTCCATCATAACTCAACGTAATAACAATTTAAAACACATTTAAAAGGTGATATAAATTCATTAACGATGAAAAAACCTAACCTCTAAACCTAACCTATCTAAACTATTTTACCTAGATTTAACTATGTGTACTTGACTGATAAAAATGAATGTTACTACAGTTAGGACGGGTTGTTTCGGAAAATTTGAACAATTCATCAAATTTCAACGTTCATTTGCGAGTTCTGTGAAAGTCCTATTCAAGTTTTGATATTATATCATTATAGGCTAGTTGCTTGACAAAACTGAAATAATAACAGAACTAGAAAATATCTTTCACAGAACTCGCAAATTAACGTTGAAATTTGATGAATTGTTCAAATTCTCCGAAACAACCGGTCCTATCTGAAAGCAGCTTTACAATTCTTTACACGTTATTCATAACTGAATGATGAGGTCAGAAGCAACGATATTAGTTGTAATTAGAATAAACTTTCAAACCCATATCCGATTGGTTACAGCCAAAGCCAAGGAGGTTAAATACCCCAAAAATAAATGGCTATAACCTATATGTAATATATTATGGTATTCATTTTATCATATATTTATATACATACATAAATGTTGAAGTGTGTGTATGTGAGTATATATTTATATTCTGTGTTTACCACATAAGGGTATAAAAAACAAACAAAAGAATTTTACACGAAAAATATTATTAACACACTTCATCTTGCCCAAGGCAGGCCGTGTATCGGGTAATAAAATCCATCACGTTACACTACTACAGTTTGCCAGACAAAGGGGTTAAGTTCTCCATGTGACTTGCTAAAAAACAATAGTTACCACTATAACCTCTGAGACTATTTATCTTTGTTAGTTTGAATCACAAAAGATTTTGATAAACAAAATCCGATCGGTTCTAGCCAAAACCAAGGAGTTTAAATTGAGTAATATACACCCACCTATTTCGACAGTCGAATAACAATAAAAATAAATGTCTTTGGTTTCTCTAATTTTGGTGGTCATGAAAGAAATAAATCCCTGATTTTTCGATATTTTTTTAATGTTGGTACGGTAGTTACCTACCTACTTTCTTTGAAATAGATTATCAAAAGCTTTGTGATTCAAATTAAAACAGATAAAAGGGTAATAGTAATTTATTTTGGGGTATTATGTCGTGTTGCACTATCTCCTTATTTAACCAACGTTTTGGACAACACTACAGTGTTCATCATCAGGGCAGACGTGACAAATACAAAAGCAAACACTTCATCACAATCCTTAAACATCTGCCCTGATAATGGAAACTGTAATGCTGTCCAAAACATTGGTTAAATAAGGAGGTAGCGCAACATGGCATAATACCTCAAAAATAAAACACCATACTTTTGGCCGTTAAAATCGCAAATCACAGTCTCGGAGGTAACAATATTATTACGAGTGTCGATAATTTTATGAGAATCTGATATGAATATCGTCTAATCTCAGTTTTAATATATGTATTATTAACATTCGATAGATTTACATAAATGTTATTGAATCTTTAGATTTTATATTTGGCACTTTTTAGCCCCAGCGCAAGTTTGCTTTTAGTGTGTAAAAGCTATTATGTGTGTTGCAATTATTCTGATGTTAAAGTGTCCTTGTGGTAAACAATGCATAACGGCTTGAAACTGTGCTAAAAATATACCCCAATACCCTAGCTACTAGCTACTATACATTTCTTTGAAAATAAAGTCTTTCTGTTCAAATTAGTGAAATGATGAGTAGGATTTTTATCGCAAATAATTCATCTATCACATAGAAATAGCTACAAACAATATAATAACCTAAAATATCATTTTTAGAAGAAAACTTTGAAGTTTATAAATTTATTTTTATAGTAGATAGTAGTGCCATCTATGAAGAAACGCCATAAGCAGTACATTTGTTGATGACACATTATTCTCTAGAAAAATCTGAGAAAATTGTCTTTGTTTCTTTAATTAAAAATACCCTCATAGCGAGTTCAGACGTTTTAATTTTAGTGGATCAACTTTTACTGAACAACAAGATTTCTAACTAAAGACTTGATCAACTTTGTCAAAAGTATGTTTACACTAATTGTCAACTAAAATCTAAACTTCTGAACCCGCTATTTCCTAGTTCTTAAGGTTAAACGCAACGCTCGTTGTATTCTACGTGTTCACAGATGGCGTTAATTAATTAATTTTGTTTAAATACGCTTTTGCAAGGTATTGCTTTACAATATTAAGACAAATCATTTGTTTAGGCCCGTATATACGCAATATGAATATGAATCAATAGTTTTGTTCGTTTAAAGACTTAATTCTTTCGAGAAAGGCACACAAATACAATATTTTACCGATGATTCAATCCAATATTGTATTTGTATGCCTTTCTCGATAGAATTGAGTTTTTATATGGACAAAACTATTTATTCATATTCATATTGCGTATATGAGGGCGCAAACAAATAATTTGTCTTAATACTGTAAAGCAATACCTTGCAAAAGCGTATTTAAACAAAATTAATTAATTAACGCCATCTGTGAACACGTAGAATACAACGAGCGTTGTGTTTAACCTTAAATAGGACAGGATTGTAGCCCAGTCCATTTAATAAAGTTTTTCACTGTTTAAGTGTTCATCAGTTTCACACACTCCCTTGACTCAATGGACTTTGCAGAAATGGGCAGTCTGCTTGATAGATTTCCCCATCTTGGGAATGCTGTTCTTATGGTATTTCGATGGAAGATGCTCCGAAGGACTAGCTTCATTGATTCCTTCAGCACCAATGCGTAGTCGTCGTAGTGCCTAGTCACGTCAAAGGCGCGCCAAACATTCGTACACGGTTGTCATTTGTCACACAAGAACGTATCGTTTCTATGGCTTGTTCTCGAGTTAAATCAGCTGCGGAATGATTTGCCGGCGTCTGTTTCCTCCCTCTGACCTTGCGTTATTAGTATTAATGACTAAAGAAAATACTCTCTTTTCAGTGGTTAGTATAGATTTGGGCATGTCTGTCAATTAGAAATGAAATGTTTTTAATTATTACGCCTTTACTGTAGGTAGATGAAATAATAAGCAGCAACTATTATGGTACGTGGTAATAATCTTATGTAATGCCCATTTATTTATACTTGGCCAGCTTTCCGGTTCCTATGGCAACGGTACTTCCGCTGATCGATTGAGGAAGAAAATATATACCGAACTGCTAGTTACGTCAACTTGTGATTGAATCATGAATAAACAGTTATACTCAGATTTACAGACTAATACTATTATTTGACATTCTCCTGCATAAGGAAATACCAAGTATTACACTAAAATATTTCTTATGATTTTAAATGGATAATAATCAATATAATGATTTTAATCCGAATCTGTTTTAAAATTTAATGGGCCAGGAATCTTGAGCAGCTGTTATTTAATTTATTTACCAGTAAATTATTTACTGTGACAACTGAGAAGCCATTTTTGCATGTTCAAATTTAATATTTTTTATTGGCAAGTCACGACGGCCGGCGTGGTCTAGTGGTATACGCTTTTGACTACAGATCCGAAGGTCGCGGGTTCGAACCCGGCGTGCGCAAATAAATTTTATTTGATTAATTTGTGTTATTTCACAATTAATTAATTAAAATAATATATAGTATATTTGCGGCACGTTCCAGAGTGGAAGATACTACCAGTATCGCCCTGGTGTAAGACCACCATTCAGAATTGAAACGTTGCTCCAAATGGCTTTAGCCGTGTTAAGTGACTAGATCTGAATAGCCAGGTACTTCCCCACCTTCCTCTTTCCCTTCCCCACTTACCTTCAGCCTCACAACATCCCCCAATTGGGGATGCCATAGTCTCACTGGCTCCAGACGGGAGCAGTTGGGACTCTTGTGAGGTATTCACTATAAAAAAAAAAAAAAATAAAAAAAAAAATAAAAAAAAATAATAAAAAAATAAATAAAAAAAAAAAAAATAAAAATAAAAAAAAAAAAAAAAAAAAAACAACAACACCACATCCAAAAACCTACCTTTTTCAACATCATTATTTATTTTAGATGTGAATCAAACCAGTAAGCTGAATGATTTTGGTACACTCTACAGTACTACTTATGACCAATACATTAAAGAGCATTATTGCATGGCTAAGGATGTCATTATGATAAATTGGTTGGTTCTGAATCCGAGTGGAAATTTATTCCCGAAATAATTTACAGCAACCATCTCAAAAATTAATTTCTTTATTTTTGTATTTTGGCATTAATTGCCCTTACAACTCAGTGGTATCAAATACCCTATAATATTAATCATATGTCCAACTCCAGTAAAATATTGGCAATATCAACAACTCTGGTAGCTAGTGGCTAGTGTAGCAAATTGACGTTGACATTACTTTCAATGGCAGCAAATTGAATTTCTTTAGAGCGGGAGCACACAGAGAGCGGTCAGAGTTCTGCGTTCTAGTGACCGTTGACCGCTTAAGAGTTCCAAAGCACACAAGCGGCGTTCAAATTCTCGCATTCTAGTTTCGTTTGGGTCTTTGCATATGCAACATGTCACTAGAAAGCTCATCATCCGATGAAGAATTATTGCTCTTGTGGAGCTTAGCAGCTTCTAAAAAGAAAAGGAAGTATTAGGTGCACCCAATCAACACAGCCCGAGAAGAACAAGGCGAATTCACTAGTATTTTTCAGGATTTACTTAAAGATGAACAACGATTCTATATTTATTTTCGAATGTCGATTAATAGTTTTAATGAATTGTATAACATCATACAACCCGATATTGAAAAACAAAATACTAACTGGAGGAACTGTGTTTCATCAAAAGAAAGGCTGGCTGTATTTTTAAGGTATGTATTTATTTATTAAGGATAAGAAAAGACATTAGAATATTTAGAAATAATAACAAAATATACGAATAAATAATTTACATCACTTAAATCGTATAATAAACTCCCTTTCCCTAACCAATTGAATTAACTTTTCCGTGTTTGTAACCTCAGACATCGCAGCGTTCTCTGCCTCGGTGGGAAAAGAACTCTTAGAACGCGACGTTCCGTTTTGACCGCCGCGGTCTGACTGCCCGCTGTGTGCGTTGTTGTTATAGTAACAGTACATTCTAATGAACGCCGAACGCGGAACTCGGAACTCCTGACCGCTCTCTGTATGCTCCCGCTCTTAGTACTTGGTTTCCTAATTTATATTGTGTTCAATATTGATTAAAAAATATATAAAAATGTCCCAAAATGTAGGTTATGTGTGTGCAGTTTATAGATGTAATAATTACAAACAACAAAAACACCCCAAATCGTTTTTCAGGAAGCAAAAAAACATTGACAGGTTAGTTACGAGTATAATTTTGGAAATTGAATTGACTCAATAATAAATAATTATGTGAGTAAATTATATGTTTTCTACAATATATGAAACATTTTAAATAAGAAAACTATCAAAATTGTCTATTATGCATTAATTCAGTCCATATTGCAGTATGGGATTATTAAGTGTGGGGAGGGGCTTTTAAGGCTTCCTTACAGAGCCCATAATTACAATTCAAAGAATAATTATAACAATCATCCTTAGGAAACCATACGACTTCCCGAGATATTTCGGGAATTTAATGTACCATTTATCACAGAATTGTATAAGAGAATATCTATTTCTATAATAAACGTAAAATAAAGAATATATTTCACAAAAGCCATTAAAATGTTTGAAAGAAAACTAAGGTGCACAACTCATGCCACTAGTGTAGCGTGTTACCATCAGAATGTATGGGAAATTTCGGAAGTATTATTAATATTATAGGGTATTTGGTGGATACACCTACTTACATGTGAACATTATTTTGATATCCAACAAATTCATAGTTTGAGAAAATAAATTGGGACAAAAATTCTGCAGCCGCTGGGTAAAAGTCAGTGGGTTCTCTCTTTATGTAATCTGTTGTGAAACAATAAACAGTATTTTTTTTCTATAATTTCTAGGTAAATGCAAGTACTTTAGCGAACTTTACTTTTCTGCGCAGTGTCTGGTTATTTCGGCAGTCAACGTACAACTGATGTCATAGTTTATTCAAAGCAATCTCGAACCCTCCTGTGCCAAAAAGCTCGTTTCAGCTTGTCGAAATGATTTTCTATTAGGGCAAGTCTATCAATTTATTCTTTTCAATCAATTTACCTTACTTTAGCGAACTTTACTTTTCTGCGCAGTGTCTGGTTATTTCGGCAGTCAACGTACAACTGATGTCATAGTTTATTCAAAGCAATCTCGAACCCTCCTGTGCCAAAAAGCTCGTTTCAGCTTGTCGAAATGATTTTCTATTAGGGCAAGTCTATCAATTTATTCTTTTCCTTCTTCCTTCTTTTGCATGTTCCTCAAGATTCTGACGAGAGTGGGATACTGCAGGAAATAAATGCAGGAAGCATAAATTTTGATACACATTTTGTTAATTAATTTATTATAGTGTTTTATAATTCTATCACAATTAATAATTTCATCATAAGCCATATTCATCGATAAATAATCAATATTGATGAATACGATAACATTTTAGATATAAATTATCCAGACATAATAATATGGATTGGTTTGATATATTAAATAAAACAAATACATAAATAAGTGTTCCTTAGGACATTTTGGGTGACCGACTTACAGCGGCTTTTAGCTTTACTAGTTTCATCACAACAAACTAATTATTATTAATGACTTTTCCAATCAACGGGCCAGTGAGATTATTCTGTGATTCTGTAAATAAAAAGACATTGTTGTAAACATCGTTTAAAAAATACAAAAAATTTTAGATAGGCGATATATCAGAGGGCAGATCACTAGATTGACAATTAAGCGACAGAAAATACTTTGAATACAAGCAATAAATTGATTATATAGAACGTGCCAGTAGATTTACTGTTTCGGTAATAAGTAAAAATATGATACCTTGCAATATTCCAAGTGGTAGTGGAATCATTTTTTTCTGTTCTTATAAATATGAATTCTAAATGATAACATCTTCTTCAGCAATACTCTTGTAAGTACCACAAAGTGTTACCTACACGTAACTTTAAATAATTTATTTTTTCAAACACTTGTTGAATGTTATATCAACAAACTAAGATTAGCATTTCTTACACAGAACACCACAACAAATATTATTATTAATTTATAGGGTTTATTGTAAATAAACAATATGACAAACATTTATAATTTGATAAAATAATAGAAACATAATTACATACATCATGCATTTGCAAATTTTGCAACGAATAGATTTTATTTTGAAAAGATTGTGTTAGTATGTATGTACATTCAAATTAAAAATTATAACCATCCAATTAAAAAATAAACATAAAACTTCCAAATGAACCAAAACCATTGATGAAATGTAAAGAACCAGCCCATTGGTTTGCATAAATAATGCTAATTTATTTGCATTCATTAAATATTAATATTAAAATTATTTTCAAACACCAAATTAAAAAATACAGCCATTCAACACTAAGCGACATCTATGTAATTAAATAATTAGAATAAAATTAAAAACATGTGGTTTTTTAAAGCATCGAACATTATGCCAAAAGGTGTGCTAATGATTATGTATTTATTTTTATAAGTAGACAACAGAATGGATAGAACTCCAATTGTATTTCTTCTTGATAGACTACCTACATTCTAAAGTCAGGCATGCAAATAATATTTTGAATCATTATTTTTTGACAGATTTGACAGATATTCAGAGTAGTACAGGGTTTTCCGATAAGAGGTGTTATTTTAATATTCATTAGTAAAAGATCAATGGTTTTGTTGCTTGTGTGGCACGTAGCGCCGTCTTGATGAATGTAAACGTTGTCCAGATCAATACCATCCAATTCCGGCCATGAAAAATCATTAATCATCTCTCGATAGCGCAATCCATTCACCGTAACTGTTGCTCCAGCCTCATTTTCGAAAAAGTAAGGTCCAATGACTCCGCCGGACCATAAACCGCACCAAACAATCACATGTTGAGGATAGAGAGGCTTTTCAACAATAACTCTTGGGTTTTCCAAGCCCCAAATGCGACAATTTTGCTTGTTGACGAAGCCACCGAGGTGGAAATGGGCCTCATCACTCAAGATGATTTACATTTGATTCACTCAAGTGAATTTTAATAATTTCAATGCGTTGTTGAAGCGTGTATCGTTTCATTTTTATTAATGGCGTAATTTCTACTTGTCAAATGTCAAAAAATGACAGCTTCAAAAGTAACATCTACCGAAATAGCGGGCTATTCAAAATAACACCTCTTATTGGAAAACCCTGTATGTTGGAAACCAAAAGATGCCACTAATGTTATTCCAGTGAAATTTTAGGATTTAAAATATTTTTTTATTAAAACTTAAAAATATGGGACAAATGGTAAAGCAAACCGTTTAAATTTTTCCATATTATTAATCAGAGGTATTATCTTTGGAATGAGTGCGGACAATTCCCAAATTGAACGCTCTCGAAAATCCCTGACCCTCAAGTTGTTTTTTTGTGTCATTGAAGCTAGAGTGGATAAAAACTATTGAATGTGATGCTATTGTGTTAGCAGACATACTGTGTATTCCAAACTAATATTAAACATTTAATTTAAACTCAAATAATAATAAAATTAATGTTAAGTTAATAATATATTTGGCAACATGCCTTGTTCGAGCAATATCAAAAGATTAGAAACCATTAAATTAAATAAATTATTATTTTCCTTTGACAAGTCAAGATGGCAAACCAAACACGCACAGCCGTGTGGGGTCACTGAGTTACCCCACGTATTAATCAGTAAATAAAAGGAAATACTGTAAACTATAAAGTTATTAGAAGAATTTTAATGGTGGGGTTACTCAGTTACCCCACACGGTTAACAAAAGAGTTAAGAGTTGAACATTGATTTAACACTAAATCCTAATGATTATCAAATGCAACATGCAATGAAAAACAAAATGTATAAATTATTAGTACAGATTGATAAAGCAATCTGGTTCTTAGAGGCATATTTGGGTTGATTTTAATTCTTTGCCACACCAATGCAAATGTGAAATACATATAAAGTATGAGCAAGCTATTATTTTTTTTAATGATAAACTAATGTTTATAAGACAAGGTTTCTTTGCATAGCACAAAGGATAACAAATTATTATAAACAATAATTAGTCGTCAGAAATATCCCTGTGTAAAAATAAATGCCGCAGACGGGAATTGAACCCGCACCTTCTGATGTACGGTCAGGTGCTCTGGACCACTGAGCTACGTCGGCTTATTTCCAACCCGCCAAATAATTCAATATGTACTAGTACTTCAATCAACAATTACGCGTCATTTATTTTTACTCGGGAGATATTTTCAATTTGTATGGATATTTCAGGGGAGTTTATAATAATTTGTTATCCTATATGTAAGCTTAACATGCTCTGTAGTGATGGAAATAGTTAAATAATTTATGCAGATATAAGTATTGCTGATATTTATATTGCTGGTATATATATTGCTGATATATATATATTGCTGATATATACATTGCTGATATATATATTGCCGATATATATATTGCCAATATATATATTTACAACTGCGTGTTTCTAATTTATCATGTCTCATTCAATTCAATTACTTTCATCACCACTTTGTAATTTTGCTCAAAGACACTGAACAACGAAAAAGTCAGATATTTAAATAAAATTAACTCTTATACGGTTTAAGAATCTCACGGAGAATAGTTTTATTGGTAGGCAGATTTCCATAATCGTTTGCCCCTGAGATGGACACTGCAAGGCTGTCTCAAAAATTAGCTCAACACAAGAAGTCAAAAAAATAAAATAAAATCAAAATGATTAGTTTCCATCACAACTTATTATTTGACATAAACAAAATGACACACAAGACAACACAAATTTAAATATAAACACAGACAAAGGACCACAGATCAATAAACCAAGTAAAGAATAATGTTGTTAGTTTGAGGTTAAAGATAAAATAAAGCTAAAGCCCCATCTGTATGATAATGATATGGTTGGTTCATTCTCTCTCGTCCCCCTCGCCCTCCGAGTATACGTACACGACGCGCATGGTGTTGGTGAATCCGGAGCCTTGCTTCCAGCCGGTGACGACCACCACGGAGTCACCCGCCTTGATAAAGCCACGCATCTTGCCGAAGTTGAGGCCGAACTGCACGCGGGCGTCCACGTCCTTTAGCCAGTCCGTCAGGGGTGCCTCTATTAAGAAAATAACAAACAATATCATCATTAGAAATCTCTTCTTTCGTAAAGTTCGGCTCAAATCGACAATGATGTCCGAGTCAATCACGTGCGGCTCTTTGACAGTTGATTTAATTTTTATTAATTATTGATAATATTTCATAAATCTAAAGAATAAAAATCAAAGTAAGTAGGTTCTAAAAAGGCGAAACATTCCTGTGAAAACAGTACTATTCTCGTCCACCAGGATGCGCGGTTGGCGGTTATGCCTTTACCGTTGAAGTTTACCATCCATCCTTATCTATGGGTAGGCATTTAGAATTTGACATTTCTTTGCTGTTTAGAGTTTTTTCAAGACATTTTAAATAGTGCGTGGTTGGCAATCCTCACTTGATTATTTTATTGTGAATCGTTTATTTGTAGACAATTAATTGTATTTCTCAAATATTAGTTTGTAGTTTGACAAATTTTCATTATTTTTTTTAAATTATCTATATAAATGTTCATAAGTACTTACTTTGATTTTTATTTAAAAATATCAGTTAGTTATAAATTTCCCACTAGATTTGTGTTTGTGTGGAATGGAGTTTTTTAGGTCCCACCCTGTGTATCGTGTGGGCACAATGTGTGCGTATGTGGTAAATATAAGTGTATATGTAGTAAGTCAGTGTGAGTGAGTGTTGTGAGTGATTTAATGTGGTTAGTGTAAGTGCAATTACTTTCGAATTATTTATTTAATTGTTGACGAAGAATTTATTGCAGATATCACAGTAAGTGATAAAATGCTGTCAAACAAGGCATAATGTTGACAGGAATTAAAAACACACAACTTAAATGTTAATTTTCTTGTTTCTATGCTTGACAGCAGAGCTGTAATCAATATATCTAAAAAAGCTAAGTTGCATTTATTTCAATGGATTTTAAAATACATAACTACTTAAAAAAAGATGGAAAAGGTAACATCACAAATTTATTATTATTACGATGATGATCGACAAGGTCTGGCCAGACCTTACCGATTTTAAAAGTTGCAAAACCTTTTTTTCTGGCTTGTTGGAATGAAACGGTTTCATGACTTCTTTAAAGTCAGTGCGGCGAACGCAATGGGAGCAGTAACAATTTCGTATATTTTGGATTAGAATTTTTATTTAAAAATTCGTATAGAAACAATAAGATCTGTGCAGACCTAATCAATATTTGCAGGAAGTTGGTGTGTATTCTCATGATTGGATGCTGGTTAGAATGTGTTTTCGAGGCAGTTGTTTTTGTCACGTGTACAATTATAACATGTTAGACATGCTGGTTAGGCATCAATCATAATGCACAATGAATTGTGTCCTAAGCGGAAGACTGACAAGAGAAAGTCGTTCGTAGTCACGCTAGCCTGACAGTAGATTGAAAAACGGGCCACCAATCCAAAGGTATGTGCATACCTGTGTATCAAACAAGCTACAACTGTTTTAAACATTCTGGTATTCGAATATATGCACATATCACAGAAATACCAAATAGTAATCTCATTTTTTATTGTTTCGTTAAATTTTATACAAGGTCTGCACAGACCTTGTTGCATCACTAACTGCGTCCCGGATGTGTCTAGTGTGGAGAGTTAAAGACAAGCATTATGAAGATTTTTGAGGAATTCAAACATTGTCTGGTTACTATGTATTAGGAATGTTTATCTGTCTTCCAAAAAATAAAGGATATAGCTAATGAGCACACCTTCATACTGCAGGGGCAGCACAGCCCTGAAGAGATGTGCTTGTCTCGCTGTCTGAGCGAAGCGCGTCACGGCAATGATGGGGCAGCGGGGGCGGTACTTGGCGATGAGGTGCGCAGAGCGGCCGGACGTGGTGATGCAGATGATGGCGGCAGCCAGGCACTTGGAGGCAGCCTCCACCGAGGCAATGGCCACCGAGTGGGCAGCACCGATGGGGGCACGAGCCTGGAAACGTTACCAATTTACACAGTACAATAAAATATAATATTATATTAACCTTTACAATAAGCGTAGGGAGTGTGGCGAACCCATCGCTCAGGGAGTGGAAACACGACCTGCAATAGCCATCCCAAGCTAAGGTGTGAGATACCGTGCTCAGGGCTGAATGACACTGGGGAACAGTGTCACCAACGGTTCCTCCGAGACACAAGGTCGCATCTCGGAGTATACAGACCTTACCCCAGCATTCGGGGCTCTGCTGGGGTGGACCTTTTATTTCCCTAGATACTCGTGGGACCAAATATGGACTGTAAAAACAAAAACCAAAACAACACTGACGAGGGACCTTTAAGGAACCTAGGGGGAGTGGAAGGAGGAGTTGAGGCCGCCTCGGTGGACTCATCCCTCTTGGGGCCTTTGAGGAACCAAGAGGAAGTGGAGAGGAGAGATGGGACCACCCTGGTGGACTCTTCCCTTGAGGAGCCCTCTGGGAACCATAAAGAAGGACCTTCGACGGACGCAACACGGCGGGATCCCCCAGGGGATCCAGACGTGGAAATGCAGGGACCATCAGGGGACCTGGAAAATAACTTCTTTAAGAACCCCCGACTCCAACTGGGGCCCTCGGGGAACCAGCGGAGAGGGGGGGACTTAAAGAAGAGACTCACTCCAACAACCACCGCTGAGGAAGACAAGGTAAAGTCCCTGTCAGACGATGTGAAAAAAATTCACATCAGTAAGAAACTCAGTGGGGCTGCGAGGAGAAAACTCAAAAGAGAGAAGCAGGGGCGGCAGGAAGGAAACCGGGAACAACCAGGGACTGTAAAAGTCCGCTGGGGACAACCAGGGACCTCGAAGGCCGGAACCAGGCAAGGCAAACCAGGGACAGACCGGAAGCTAACGGGGACCGCAGAAGGTAACCGGGAGCAACCTGGAACGCCCGGGGAAAAGAAGGCTGGGAAGAGGAGAAGAACCTCACCAGAACCTAAACCCTTGGGGCTTTCACCGGGAAATTCCAGGAAAAAGCCCCGAGGAATTCTCACCTCTGCTGCCTATGCGGAAGCCGCTGGAAATAAAATTCGAGTGGCTGTTGTACATAGGAACAGAGAGGAAGAATTTACAAAAGAGCAGGAGGCCCTCGTGAGTGAGGCGGCCGCGGATCTGATTTTGAGCATCCCAAAGGGGCAGTTCAAACCCAGATTCGACGAATGCTTCACTCAGAGGGGCGTCCTGAAAATGACCTGCTCCGACAAGGAGTCAGAGACATGGCTGAGGGAGATGGTGCCGACCATACGGAAATGGCAGGGCTGCGACCTGGAGGTGGTGGGGTTGCAGGAACTGCCAAAGTACGTAAAGGTTATGGCAGTAATCCCCGAAAATGGAAGCAGTAAGCACCGAGAGGTTGCTACAACTGCTGGAGAACCAGACTCCCCGGCTATACACAAAAAAATGGATCGTCCACGACTCGATCAGGGATAAGAACATGTATCGCCTGATCATGAGTATGGACGAGGAAAGTGTGAAGGTGCTGAGGGAGATGGGGATGACGGCGCATGTCGGGATAAGGAAGGCCACTTTCACGGTGCGCTCTCCTAACACCGAGGAGCGTAAATAGGAGGAATGACTTAAGGATTAGACAGTAATGGCTAAAAACTTACAGTTCATTCAAATAAACTTGCACCGCAGTCCGGCAGCGACTGCAGTGCTTAGCAGTAGAGTCACTCGGGACAGTGTGGACGTCGCGCTGATCCAAGAACCCTGGACTTATAGGGGGAAGGTCAGAGGACTAAACATGAACCAAGGTCTAATCTATTATAACGAGTCGGGGGACAGACCCAGGGCCTGTATTCTCATCAGAGGGATACCTGGCACACTGCTACCCGAACACTGCAGTAGGGACTTAGTGGCTGTGAAGCTACAGGTCACGCTGGACCAAAGAAGCAGGGAAGTAGTTGTGGCATCAGCATACATGCCCTATGACTCTGTGGAACCACCACCCTCAAGGGAAATAACGAGACTCGTCCAGGACTGCAGGGAGAAGGGTAGGGAACTGATACTCGGAGCAGATGCTAACTCGCACCACACTGTGTGGGGGAGTACGGACATCAACAAACGAGGACAGGACCTCCTGGAATACCTGATGACAGTGAACCTTGAGATTCTTAATAGAGGTAGGGAACCCACCTTCGTTATAAGTAACAGACAGGAGGTGATAGACCTGACCCTAGGAACATTAAGAGTCTCAGGATGGAGAGTATCGAACGAACCATCCCTGTCGGACCACCGACACATAGAATTTAAACTAGAGGGAGAAACAAGCAAAACGGGGACCGATACATATAGGAACCCAAAAGCAACTGACTGGACTAGATACTCGGAGGAACTAAATATAGGAATGACAAGATTCCCAGCTAAATACGGCTGCCCCGAAGAAATTGAGGACGCAGTAGAAGTACTGAGGGACTCAATGATAAGGGCATACGAAAATAGCTGCCCTCTGAAGACAAGTACCAGGGACAAAACACCGTGGTGGAGCAGAAGACTGCAGGAGCTACGGAAAATAGTAAGGCAAGCTTTCAACAAGGCCAAAAAAAACTGGGATGCCCACAAGCAATACCAGAAAGAGTACAAGGTGGCAATCCAGAAAGCCAAAACATGCTCCTGGGAGAAATACTGTGGGGAGGTGGAAACCATCCCACAGACTGCAAGAATCCAAAAAATTCTTGCAAAAGACCCAGGGGCAGCAAAAGGCCCATTCAAAAAAGCTGATGGAGGATATACCAACAGTTGGGAGGAGGAGTTGGAGGTACTGCTGGGGAAACATTTTCCCGGCTACAAAAAGTTAGAAGCAGATGATACCGGTCCACCACCAGCCCGAGTTACACGGGAAGGTAAGGACTGGGACACTGCGGCTAAAATAGTTACTCCCTCCAGAGTTAAATGGGCAATCAGAGGGTTTGACCCTTTTAAAAGCGCAGGAGAGGATGGAATCTTTCCGGCACTTCTACAGAGGGGCCTAGATACAATCCTACTTCCGGTGACGAAGATCCTGAGGGCATGCTGTGCCCTCGGATACATCCCCATACCATGGCGGAAGACAAGGGTAGTGTTCATACCCAAACCGGGGAGAGCTGACTACGACCAACCAGGTGCATTCCGCCCAATTAGCCTCACCTCATTTCTTCTGAAGACAATGGAGAGGCTAATGGACAGGCACATAAGGGACGGGGCACTGAAAGAGAAGCCCCTCCACGAGTTACAGTTTGCTTACCAAGCAGGTAAGTCAGTCGACGCGGCACTGCACAGGTTGGTGTACAAACTGGAGCAGGCACAAGCGACTGGGGAACTGGCGGTAGGGCTATTCCTGGATATAGAGGGAGCATTTAACTGCACCACTATTAAATCCATTGATGAAGCGGCAGAAAGACATGGACTCGACAAAACCACCAGAAGGTGGCTGAGGAACATGCTCTCAGGCCGGATACTTACGGTGACAAGGGGTGAGGTAAGCATCAAAGTGCTGGTGACACGAGGGTGTCCACAGGGAGGGGTCTTATCACCCTTGCTGTGGAGCCTGGTGGTGGACAACCTCATCCGGAAACTCAACAACAGGGGCCTATATACGCAAGGGTATGCGGATGACATTGCAACCATAATAAGGTGTTGGGATGCAGACACAACCCGAGGCCTTATACAGTCAACACTGGCAACAGTGGAAGAATGGTGTGAAGAAACAGGACTGTCAGTCAACCCAGACAAGACAGAACTAGTAATCTTTACGCGTAAAAGGAAACTAGAAGGATGGAGCAATCCAACCTTCTATGGAAAGGAATTAGAACCCTCTGACACGGTTAAGTACCTCGGAGTCATCATAGATGCCAAACTGAGCTGGAAAAACCAGGTGGAAACTGTAGGCAGAAAGGCCTGTGCTCTGATGTGGGCAACTAGGCGAATCTGCGGCAGAACGTGGGGTCTCAAACCTAAAATGATGCAATGGCTTTACACAGCCGTTGTAAAACCAAGGATCATGCACGCAGCCCTGGTCTGGTGGAGGAGAACAACACTGAAAACAGTGATGGTCACACTCAATCACATACAGGGACTTGCATGCAGAAGCATCACAGGAGCCATGAGAACCACTCCAATACTAGCCATGGGAGTGCTGCTGAACCTACCCCCACTAAACATAGAAATAGAGGGGGCGGCGATGGCGGCAGCCTACAGGTTACATTGCAATGGCCAATGGAGAGGAGAGTTGCCCAGAAACAGTCACACGGAGATAGGAATAAGACTGAGGGCAATTAGTCCGACGGCTGGGATGAAGCAGGACGGCAAACAAGCCGAATACTTCTTCGGACAGCTGTTTAAAGTGACGTACCCCACAAGGGAGGAATGGGACACGGTCCCAGGTCCAAACTCCAAACAGGAACTAATCTGGTTCACAGACGGGTCCAAGATGGAGGAAGGAACAGGGGCCGGGGTCTGTCTACAGGGATCTAAGAGGGAACTCAGTATACCTCTAGGAATGCACTGCACTGTGTTTCAAGCTGAGATGAAAGCCATCTTAGTCTGCGCACAGGAGAATATGAGTATCGGGTACAGAAATAAGAACATAAACATATGTTCTGATAGCCAGGCGGCCTTAATGGCACTGGAAAGTAACCGATGCGACTCCAGACTGGTGATGGAATGCAGGACTATCCTAATAGAACTGGCGACCATCAATAAAGTAACCCTGCTCTGGGTACCAGGACATAAAGGTATTGAGGGCAACGAGCGGGCTGACGAACTAGCAAGGAAAGGGGCGAAAGCACCACTTGTGGGATCTGAGCCGGCCGTAGGAGTAGCAGCTTGCCACACCAAACTACATATCAAGAGGTGGGTCAAATCCCAACACTGGAAGGAATGGAAGAAGGCACCCGGAATGAGGCAATCTAAAGTACTCATAAACGGACCGGACCCTAACCGAACCAGGCAACTACTCGATATGGACAGAAACTCACTGAGGGAACTGGTAGGACTATTAACGGGACACTGCCATCTCAGGAGACACATGCAACTGTTGGGAGTGGAAAACACCAACATCTGTAGGAAATGTGAAGAGGAGGAAGAGACTCCAATTCACCTATGGTGCCAATGCCCCGCTCTGCTGGGAATAAGGCTCAGATACCTGGGAAGACACAGTGTGGAACCAGAAGACATCGCCACATATCCAATGACAGCCCTGGTGAACTTCATAAAAGGGACCGGGCTACTGGCAAGGGAATGAGGTAAAATGGGAGATAGTACAATGGGCCTATGGCCTAAGTGCTCGCGGGGAACGTAAGTAAACCGCCTCCGAGTTTTAAAAAAAAAAAAAAAACCTTTACAATGCTGGCTTTTTAAATGTAATCTATCCCATTACGAGGAACATTTTGATACAATGTATGTGTGTGAAGCTGCATAGATTATGCATGCAACATCCGTGTACAGGGATAGTCACCGATAGATAAATTATGCATACAGTACTCTCTCAGCAATCCGCCATATTTATTATTTTTACTATTCGCCGATAATTGTATGTCATATTCAGTAGACCGCTGCATGTCAAGACTCAAACACCGAGCTTTGTACACCGTGGTTTGGTTATCTTACATACACTGGGTTATGTATCAATATTTGTCAATTAAGTCCTAAGCAACAAGGAGGGAATATCCCAACATTATCAGAGTAAAATATCAGTAATCACAAACCTTTTCAATTATATAAATTCATTTATACTCATTGAATTAAAAATATCTATTTACTATGTAACATCATTTGTAATTTTAATAATAAATGTTATAATTACCTATATGTACCTTAAATTAACAAAATAGCTTATAATACATTAAATTACCAAAAAATATAATCATTCATTATGTAGAGTCAATGTTGTGTACCCCTCTGCCTAAGTTTGTGTAAATTCCGTAGCATAAGAATTTCAACTACCAGTCTGAAAATGTCCATAGTAGGATGAAACCGGTCCTGGTGAAAATAAATAAGTGGAACAAAGTGCAAAAGTTGTTTAAATTTCAAATCCAATATAAAATTGGGTAAACCACGACTAAAAGACGAAACAACCGGGGTTAATACAGCTTACTTTTTTTTTTACATAATTTGAAACTAAACACTAGTACTTGACTTATGAGTATAGAATTACCTGCATGGACAGGTCGGTGAAGATCTGCTTCTGCCAGATGGCGGCCTCGGCCTCCTTGCAGATGTTGGCCATGGTCCTAACGCACTCCAGCGGGTAGTCTCCCTTGGCGGTCTCGCCCGACAGCATGACGCAGTCGGCACCGTCCAGGATGGCGTTGGCCACGTCTGACGTCTCGGCGCGTGTGGGCCGCGGCTTCTTCACCATGGACTCCAGCATCTGAGTGGCGCAGATCACTGGCTTTCCAACCTGATACACAGATAAAATATGAGTAAGACAAGAATCATCAAAAATACTCATTTCGGTTGTGGGTCTGCCTGTGATTGTAACTCTGGTTCAATGAACTTGGATTTGTTTTGAATTTAAGTGTCATTTTGAAAATTGGAACCGACTGTGTCAAGAATTCCTGTACCTACCTCTTATACAATATTTTAACGTAAAATTATTTTAATTGTTAAACTAAATGTTAATTTAATTGTTAAGTTAAATTATGTGTCAAGAACTCAGACCAGCTAGTGACTTTTCACGGGTCGCGGCGCCAGTAATATTATAATTTGTTGTCTAGAATCCAGAGACCGTTATAGATTTATGGCCTGTGCATAAAAGAACCGATTAAATAGCTACAAATAATTTGTCAACATACCTTGTTACACTTGGCGATCATGGCCTTCTGGGCCAGGAACACCTTCTCTGGGGGAATTTCAATTCCAAGATCACCTCGGGCAACCATGATACCGTCAGAAGCCTGCAAAGTATACACAAATACATTTATTACATATTCTGATGTATCAGAGTCTGGTAGAAATGTAAGTAATTCTGGAGATCACATTCAGACATCTGGTAAAGGTAACCAACGTCCCAAAGATCTCCCGAGTTTGTAATGGAAGTAGAAAGGTGCTTACCTCAATGATCTCATCCAGGTTTTGCATTCCCTGTTGGTTTTCAATCTTGGAAATGATGAGGATGTTCTTTCCCTTATCTCCCAAGATTTTCCTGATTTCTGTCAATGCTGATCCAGTACGAATGAAGGAAGCAAAGATCATGTCAACCTGTAAACAAATTCACCCAAAACGTTTATCACCATTGTCAATCTGAAGCAACACCAGTTGTTGTACTATTACATTTTATACTTTTCTTTGAGTTGTTGTACTTTTACATTTTATACTTGTTACTTTTCTTTGAGTTGTTGTACTTTTACATTTTATACTTGTTACTTTATACTTTTCTTTGAGTTGTTGTACTTTTACATTTTATACTTGTTACTTTTCTTTGAGTTGTTGTACTTTTACATTTTATACTTGTTACTTTATACTTTTCTTTGAGTTGTTGTACTTTTACATTTAATACTTGTTACTTTATACCTTTCTTTGAGTTGTTGAACTCTTACATTTTATGCTTGATACTTAATACTTTTGTTTGAATTTTTGTACATTCACTATTCTTACTTTTGTTGATGGCACACTTTGTGACGTATATGAAAAAATAAAAAACATGCTTTAACCCTTAGCGTGCCAACACATCCACAGGTCACGCACTTGCCTCGACGTGATGGTATTTTGAACCTTAAAAAATGCTCCTAGTATAATTACATTTTTTTAACCTCTTGGCAAAGAAATAATGCAACTTAATATTATTCTAGTTTTCGCAACACCACATTCAAATATGTTTATTTTATCTGTGAAGAAGTGCATTGTAAAATCCCGTGTCAAATATCATAATTTTTGATAGTATAAATCATTGTACTATTTACATTGTAAAGAACGCTTGCATATTTAGTTAGAAAATACAATATATCTCAAAAATATTTTCGTTCGATTGTATTAATTTTTTTATAACATTAGAGAGAAAAAAACTTTTGTATGAATAGAAGTAACTATCCTGGGGAAACTACATAGGATAGATAATATTTTTTTAAAAAATCATCTGGTTAGACATTACAATTTACAAAAATAATGTCGCAAATAACATGTTATTAAGGTGAGCGATTGGCATTTTAACCCCCGGCATCCAAAGGGTTAAAATTAAATTAAAAAACTTACTAACAAGGAAAAAACAATTTAGTTTACAAAGTAATGTAACTTTATAGCAATGGACATAATAAATTCTTAAGAACTTGCTTTAGGCGTCAAATGGGTACACAGTAAAGTGATGAATGAAACAGTGGTGTAGTAATAAAAACAATGGGTCATAATTTAGTTAAGGAATTATAAATTTATCTGCAATAAAAGACACATTACTGATTTGCCTCTTAAAAATCTACTCAGAATTTTATAAATAGTAGAAAAGAGAAAAATAAATATGAGTTTACAAAGATTTATGTGTTTGCAATGATAAACAATGCTTAAAACATGCATTATTGGGTTAAAAGTAGGTAAGTTATTGCAACAAGGTGATAATTTCGTATATCATATTATCAATGCCGGAAAGGATAATTGACTAAAGTGTCATACAGCTATATGGCGCTTTAGTCATTTTTCCTTACCAAATCTATATATTATATATTTTAACAACAATAATGACACACTACTGATATTAATGAGTATTTTAAGTGCAAAACTCATAAATGAATGAAATTGAATTAAATGTTTAAAGATGCATGTGGTAACTCACATCCTGTTCAATACCGAAGAGGAAATCTGACTTGTCCTTTTCCGACACGGCAGGCAGGTCCACAGGCAGGCCGGGAAGGTTGACTCCCTTCCGAGATCCGAGGGTGCCTCCATTTTCGATCTTGCAGATCAGGTTATGTCCGGACACTTCCTCGCAAATGATGGAGATGAGGCCGTCATCAATAAAGATGCGGTTGCCGGCCTTAACCACGTTGGTGATGTTCTCGTAGTCCACCCACACGATGGCGGCCGTGCCCTTCTCCATGTAAGCCTTGTCGGTGGTCAGCTTGATGGTGTCATTGCGCTTCAGCTCTACCTCGGCTGAACCACCCTGAAACATTATCATTTATTTGCTAGTTAGATTTTTAGAAACATGAAATGCAGGCTTTAAAATAGTTCCTAATAACTAATAACATAATATTGCATACTTCACAGCTAATTGAATTAAGAGAATCGATCGTCGCCATTCAGGCAAAAGTCACCAAACAACAACACACATTTGTGGACACTGCAAATTTAAAAGATAAAGTATGTTACATATAAACATTAAAACACGGTTTGAAGGTTTCTGTAACAAATTTTTACAAGTTCTAGGTAACCGCAAATTTAGATATCTCAAAAGTTGTGCATGTGGGTTGGTGACTTTTGCTTAAACGGCAAAGCAATGTAGTTTTTTCTTTTAATAATGTAATTTGAGAGCTATGTGACATCGGACGAATACTCTGGAATCAAAGTGCCACAAAAATACCATTTCTATGACCGGGAGAATACTTCATAAATACTTCATACAGGTTGTAGGGCATCGCAGATTAATCAGTTTGAAATTTTAGAAATAAGAAAATGGTAACAAACTTCAGACGGATATCTTTTGCGCCGGCGGACAACTGGCGACAGGCGAAAATAAAGGTCCCGAGTGAATTTTTAAAATTTGTTTTATATCTTTATCTTCGAAAATAATAAAAATTTCTACATACTAACTCAGCGTACCCAAGCTATAAAATGACTTATTTTGTTAATCTTCAAACACATCGCTTATCAAGTGTCAGGTATTCAATAATAAAAGGTCCCTTAGTTGAAATACCAATGTACACGAAAGACTCGAATATAAGTATAAAAAGAAGAATTCCGTTGTGATTAGATAATTATGTACACATAGTTGGGACCTTTAGAAAGAGATTGGCATATAATATTCATACAAAAACATTGGATAATTTATTCTTTTCTGCCATTGAAATGAAGCCGGCGCAAAAGTCAAAAATATCCTTCCCGTCCTTAAGTAACAATCGACTGAACGGGTAGAAATACCTTTCCCGTCCGAAGTGTGTTAATATCAATGCAGATATAATTAATAAGCAAAAAAAAATTAAACCCTCTTTTAAATATTTTCCCACTAAACCAGTCATTCCCTTCTTACTTTGTAATTCCTAATTCTAGTAAACTTTCCCTACTCTTATCCTTCCCCCCTCCCTCTACCACCCCTCTCCAACATTGTTCAAGAAACTTCAGGAAAGGGAACGTTCGGTTAGAGGGAACTTTTGTACGAAAAATTAACAACCAATATGATTATGAACTTACCCCTTCTAAGAGGCCAGTCCTGATCTCAGGCCCCTTGGTGTCCAGCGCGATGGCGCAGGGATGCGCCAAACCGAGACGGGCGCTGTAATTCTTGGCGGCCGTGCGCACGTTGGCGATGGTCTCCGCGTGATACTCGTGCGAGCCGTGCGAGAAGTTCATGCGGGCAATGTTCATGCCCGTCTCCATCATCTTCTCCAGGGTTTCCACCTCCCTTGAGGCAGGTCCTAAAAACACACGGTTGTTATTAAAATACTAAATTTAATAACCAATTTCTGGAATGACCAACACCCCAAAAAGGTATGTATTATAAATAATATTTGGTCTTTGAATATGTACAAGTCGTCCGAATTGGATGAAACGATCTCAAATTGGAGAAATCCAAATAATAAATAGGTAAGGTTTGATAATTTGTTGCTTCAAAACAACAATTTTATTGCTAGTTTTTGGCGGAGTTAATATTCAGGGAATTGACCTGTAAGGAGTAACCCTGCGGGGAATCGACCTTGGGAGAGTTGACCTTCAGGGAGTTGATCTTAGGGGAGTTGACCTTTGAGGAGATGACCTTGGGGAGCTGACTTTCAGGGAGTGTTAACCTTCAGTATGACATATTATCATGACCCAAGCGGTAAATGATAAATAGTACAAATTGTTTAATTACATAATTGTAATTTTTCGTGTCTTGAATTACACGTATCAATTTAATTTTTAATAATAAAAGATTTCAATGTGATTTTCAGTGGCCACTTTTCAATTAAGTATGTGTGGGAATATTCCTTACAATTTGTATAGATAATATTAATATTGACATTGGAAGTAAATTAAATAGAACAAGAATGGTCACTAAACAAATATACATTAAGTTACTGTACATAGATGCATCACATTGTTGCACTTTATCAGTGAAGGTCGTTACAATTTACAACGAAAGTACGTACGTAACAATATTATGATTTGCCAATGCCATTTTGAACATTAAACTTAAGAGCGCATGACTTATCTAAACAAACACAATGTATGTTATCAGAATAAACAAAAAAATTGTATATTTTCCTACGGTGTACGTATCAGAACAATTACATCTCAGGAGACACACGCAGCTGTTTGGAGTGGAAAGCACCAATAGCTGTAGGAAATATGAAAAGGATTAAAAAAATCCAATCATCTACAGTAACAATGTCTCAGACACTAGAGGTCCCCATTGTGGAGTTGTTCACTGTTCATGCGGTCATTAGCTTCGCACAGACGGGCTACACGATGCCGCTCCCAACTAGCAAGACATGAACATTGATGGGGAGGCTCGTATACACTATTATAGTACTTTAATTTGCGCGCTTAAGACTGCTTAATTATTTATTTGCTAGTTGGGAGCTTGCAATTGTGTGTATTTTTTTTTAAACCTTAACTCCTTACTTTGGCGATGCTGTGTACAGCATCTTTTAATGTCTTGGAGAAACCCATGTTGTAGGAGGGAGGAAACAGACGCCGGCAAATCATTCCGCAGCTGATTTAACTCGAGAACAAGCCATAGAAACGATACGTTCTTGTGTGACAAATGACAACCGTGTACGAATGTTTGGCGCGCCTTTGACGTGACTACGCACTACGACGACTACGCATCGGTGCCAAAGGAATCAATGAAGATAGTCCTTCGGAGAATCTTCCATCGAAATACCATAAGAACAGCATTCCCAAGATGGGGAAATCTATCAAGCTGACCGCCCGTTTCTGTAAAGTTCATTGAGTCAAGGGAGTGTATGAAGCTGATGAACAGTGAAAAAGTTTATTAAATGGACTGGGCTACAATCCTGTCCTATTTAAGGTTAAACGCAATGCTCGTTGTATTCTACGTCTTCACAGATGGCGTTAATTAATTAATTTTGTTTAAATACGCTTTTGCAAGGTATTGCTTTACAGTATTAAGACAAATTATTTGTTTGCGCCCTCATATACGCAATATGAATATGAATAAATAGTTTTGTCCATATAAAAACTCAATTCTATCGAGAAAGGCATACAAATACAATATTGGATTGAATTATCGGTAAAATATTGTATTTGTGTGCCTTTCTCGAAAGAATTAAGTCTTTAAACGAACAAAACTATTGATTCATATTCATATTGCGTATATACGGGCGCAAACAAATAATTTGTCTTAATACTGTAAAGCAATACCTTGCAAAAGCGTATTTAAACAAAATTAATTAATTAACGCCATCTGTGAACACGTAGAATACAACGAGCATTGCGTTTAACCTTAAAGAAGGGGAAACATGGGAGAAAGCACATAGGATATGAATAGTGCAATACAGACCATCTTTGTATCAATAATGAAGACTTTTTAAGTAGCGTTGACTTACCAATGGTGCAGATGATCCCTGAAAGACGCACGAAGGGCGCCTTGGAGTCAATGTCCAAGGTGCACATATGGTCCAGGTGCGTTCCGGCATCTGCCGCCTGCAACTGCGTCGCGGGGACTGCAGCAACCTGCACACAAAACACATGTCATATTAATATACAACACAATATTAAATACAATTACCAGTTATGACCAAACCACCCAGAAGAATTCAGGCCAAGGAAGAGGTAGATAGACTGGGTAGAAGAACATTGGAGCAGGACGGGAAGAAATGAAGACGGAGACGAATGGCGAAGGACTGAAGCCAGGGAATGGTTACGAATAACCTGATAATTAAAAAAAAATCACCCTAATACCACCACGGTAGGCGAAAAATGTTGATTGTGTTGTGATGGAGGACTTAGCCAGCCGAGCAATTGAACTTATGACGCCTGGGTGGGAACCAGACGCGATGCCAACTCAGCCGCTGACAGGTCAAATATTATTTAGTATGGAACCATTTCGAACTGCTACAAGATATTCGTCCAATCAACAGTTTTCACTTATTTTTATATTCCAATGCATGGCTTTTACCTACAGATAGGTTCTTAGATTGGGTTTAGTGAAAAATTAAACTAAAAAATATTTAATATTATTATGTCAAAACGCCGTGTGAAGATAAGACGTCAAATAAAATAAATAGCTATTTAATTAATATGCATTATTTTCCATTTCCGGTGCTGTTCTAGAACATCTGTTCTGCCGTGTGGTATCTTTAATAATTTGTGGCGATGACTACAACTGAAGTTTTCAGGCTTGGTATAAGCCATAGCATTCCAAGAGAAATGCGTTATCAATACAGTTATGCACTATATTAAAACTAAATTTAGCAATATTTGCATAATGTCCGATTTCTAGTTTATTTGTTCAAGATTGGATTTTAAAATATGGAACAAACATTATTATGACATTTAAAATGATTTTTCAAAGCTCCATAGCTCTTGATTTAAATGGCGTAGGTATTTAAAAGTTACATTTTAAACAGTATTCTAATATATACTAAACTACACAATAACAAAATAAATTTTAAAATAGATATTTTACCTAGAAATTCCAGACAAAGAAAGCTAATTTCGTGACACCATCACTCACCATTTGAGAGTTTTTAGTGGATCATAAAACAGATTATCGGCTTTATTTTAAATATTTATAAATAAAAGCAATCCAACGGGTTTCAGATTTCTCCGTTAATTCATCATAAATCATTATAATAGGTACTGCTAATTCTGAATTTCAAGTATGAGATCGACAAAAAATGACATAGTATAATAATTAGGTTCTAATGGTCGAGTGGTTAAAGACATGGTCTCAATGAGACAGAGATCCTGGGTTCGATTCCCAGTTGAGACCATTATCTTTTTATTTTTCTGTATAATGTTTCGTTTAAATTATTAGTATTATCTTCTTCAATAATTCATTATATATTTATGATTTTTTTAATAATCAGTCAACCAATAATCCAACCAAATGATTATTATTCTGATAATCTCTCTTGAATACAAAATCTTAAGAAATTAATCTGCTAATACCATACTAAAACAGATAAAATATGTATTATGATAATCTTCACTATCATACTGTGGCAATAGTTTCTGAAGATTGCAACCGAAATATCACACATTTTGAAACCAAAATAAACAAACTGGCGAATGTGGGCGCAGCAAAAGCGTGCCAAAACTGGCCCAAACTACATAATTTAAAAATATATATAAATAGGTACCTGTATTGTTCATAAAAATCGCACTTAAGCACAAAAAAAAAATTGTTTAGTCAGTACTTATTCGTTGATTTATTTTAAAATTATTTCTGTAAGAAAAGCAATTAAAATGTGTCAAGTACCTACCTACATACGATTTCAATTTAATTGTTTATTTCCCCTTTTTTTAAAGTAACTTTACTGGGTTACGCAAGGTTACGAATAGCGTGGCAATATTTAAAAACATCTACATTATCTTCACACAGGAGACCCTGAGGAAAATTATTTCCCTCAGGGACTATGTCGTCTTAGGGGATGCTGTGTGCAGGGTCTTGTTAAGAAGGAAGGAGAGGCAGTTCTATTAAATAAAAAGGTGTGAGGGGTAGGATGGAATCTGGGGGTCATTGTGTCCAGTGACGGAGTATTAATCCATCCCTCCCACTGCTGTGCAAGGCGATGGGTCGAGAGAGTCCGGCCGGAGAGGTCAGAAGGTCTCCCTCATTCTAAATCAATCCAGACGAAGACGTATAATAATTGCCATGAAGAAGTCATGATAATGTAACGAAACTAATAAGAATTTTATAAATTGTTAAAAATAAAACGAAGTAGGTACCTACCTACCTAATTTTATAAAAGTTATTATTTCTGGTATAAAAATACAAAACCTACTAATTGTCCTTTAATGACACTCGCTGATAAGTGACAATACTGTTGACAATGCAATTGACACATTGTTTGAGTAAAATAGCAAAGTGCAGATAAAATACTTTCAACCACCATACCAAATACCAACTGCGCGTTTTTATTAACTTATCAATAACTTATGCGAATTGCAGACGAATGTACTTTTCATGGTCGGTATAAAGATGGAAGTTAAAAAAATATATTATTTATATCTCTGGGACAATATAATATAATATACAATGGAATAAAAAAAAACAAAAAAAAATCAATTAAAAATAGGCATTTGTTACTTAAGGCGAAGCTTAATGCCAAATCACTATTTTGATTAATCTTTATAACGAATTGGTGTACATTATGAATACCAAAAATTATGCTTTAGTTAAATTGAATGTTTTCCTATCGCTTCGCTTGAGTAGAATAAAAATGTAAAATTAAATTACTCCATAAAAGATATAAATGCAAACTACTATTTTTTTTTCAATAGAAATGTATGAACGCATAAAGGAAACAACTTTAAAAAAATACAGTATTATAGCTAAGATTATCTGTGACAGTTTCACTTGATTAACTTTTTCGCTTTCTTATAAAATTATTTACAAAATAAATAAAAACTAGTTTTTTGCTTGAAATTGAACGTTTCTAGACACCGTTTATCAAGCGATTTTAATGCCTATTATCTACGATATAAAGTATACCAAGAATATACACATTTTTGGCATGTAGCTTCCTCTTAATCACCTAATAAAATTAATCACACTTTTATAAATTTGAAATCTGTTTTTACACGACTTCATCGCGCATATCGTTAAAATTCTCAATTTGTTTTAGAGATTTGCTAGAGCAAATTCAACCGTAGGTCTGTCCGATACACTGGGCCGCGTGTTGTATATTTTTGTGCACGGCTTCTTCACTTACGACGTTAAGATTCCGTCTTTATTTTAGGGTTATTGTCCCATCTTACACGGTCTTATGCTACGTATACATCCGTGAGCCGAACTGCATAACTGAACCTCAACTTATGGGAAAGATACGAAGCAACCGCAAATGGCGCGAAACGCCGCTTGCAGTTGATTGGTTCCTTTCCCGTAAATCGTGGTACGGTTCGCGTTTCGGTTCGCAAATGAATACGTACCCTTACACCATTACACATATCGAATATCCACTAAAATACATTCATATCTGAAATATGATCTGAGATATTTTTTTTAATCTGAAATTTATTCCATCCCAATAGGAATGCAAAAAGTTAGGTCGTTAATTATACTTCATAAGGTAGGCTACACATCACGGTATACGCATCATGGCTTTGCCTATTTCAGCATATCGCTCGCATTACAATACCAATGGAAATGTATGGCGAGCGATATGCTGAAATAGGCCAAGCCACGAAAATATTGCGCGCTTATAGCGTGGTCTGTCTCAGACTTCATTCATAATGCAAGGACTGCTCCCATTAACTTGAAGTGAGGGTTACTAAATATCTACTAAGTAAATATTTTACAAGCTAAAATCGTGAAAGGGTTACGTTAACGAATAAAAATGCACGTGTTATAGTTATAATTATTGATAGTCAATAATTAATATTGATAATTGATAGTGGTGGAAGATACTACCAGTATCGCCCTGGTGTAAGACCACCATTCAGAATTGAAACGTTGCTCCAAATGGCTTTAGCCGTGTTTAGTGACTAGATCTGAATAGCCAGGTACTTCCCCACCTTCCTCTTTCCCTTCCCCACTTACCTTCAGCCTCACAACATCCCCCAATTGGGGATGCCATAGTCTCAGTGCTCCCGTCTGGCTCCAGACGGGAGCAGTTGGGACTCTTGTGAGGTATTCACTATAAAAAAAAAAAAGTCAATAATTGCTTATTCTATCAAGTACCTACTAAAGATATGTTTTTTCAACTTATTTAATTTTTTTTGTTATTAGTATCTAAGTTTTGACTGCTTTCGTGGTAAGACTCTCGACTAGCAAGCTGGAAGTGGCGGGTTCAAATCCCGGCGTGCGCAAGTAAATTGTATGTAATAAATTTGTGTTATTTCACAATTTACTCATTTATTTTAATATATAGTATATTTTCGGCATGTTCCAGGGTGAAAGATGCTCTCAGTATCGCCCTGGTGTAAGACCGTCATTCAGAATCGAAGCGCAGCTTGAAATGGTTTTGGCCGTGTTTGGTGACCAGATCTGAATAGCCAGGTACTTCCACAACTTCCTCTTCCCCATCTCATTCCCCTCCCCACTACCAGTCTCACTGACTCCAAACGGTTGTGAGCAGTTGGGACTCATGTGCGTTTTTTTTAAATTAGATATTGTACGTAAATCCAGTGTTAAAAATTTGGACTACTTTTATAATATTACTGAGAACAATAATAATAGAAAATTATTGGATAGCCCTGATACGTTAATATTGAGTCACTTTCATGTTCCTGCCATTAAATTGTTGGATAGCCCTGATACGTTAATGTTGATTCACTTTCATGTTCCTACCATTAAATTATTTGATAGCCCTGATACGCTACTGTCGATTCACTTTCATATTCCTACCATTAAATTATTGGATAGCCCTGATACGTCAGTGTTGATTCACTTTCATGTTCCTACCATTAAATTATTAGATAGCCCTGATACGTTAATATTGAGTCACTTTCATGTTCCTGCCATTAAATTGTTGGATAACCCTGATACGTTAATGTTGATTCACATTCATGTTCCTACCATTAAATTATTGGATAGCCCTGATACGTTAATGTTGATTCACTTTCATGTTCCTACCATTAAATTATTGGATAACCCTGATACGTTCATGTTGATTCACTTTCATGTTCCTACCATTAAATTATTGGATAGCCCTGAAACGTTAATGTTGATTCACTTTCATGTTCCTACCATTAAATTATTGGATAGCCCTGATACGTTAATGTTGATTCACTTTCATGTTCCTGACATTAAATCAAGGTTCCCTAGTATGTATTATTGTAACAATCAGTTTCAGGATACAATTCTGTTATAAATAGATTACACACCACTGGTAACTCGTACGCAATATTAGCTGATGTTTTTAATATGCCTCTATCGCAATATAAATCTGTACTGATACATTTTAGCAGTGCTTATATTAATGAGATCACTGCATAACAGTTTTGTTTTGTTTCATCTTTATTTTTGTTAAATAAGTTCGTACTAATATGTATTATTTATTCTTCTTAACTTATTTAATTTTTTTCTTTCTTTCCGTATTGTACTATAACAATCAATAACTTTCACGTATTGTAATTTAAATGACAATTGTGCCGTTAATTCTAAATATACAAACATTTGTATTATTTGTAGTAAGTGTCGCTATGTTATGTTTAGCTGCAACTACGACATAACTCAATTATTCCCTTATCTCGCTTCACCTAATCTTTCTCAAAATCAGATATTATATACTGTGTATGTACTCACGTACATGCATATCTGAACTATTTTCATACCGGTGAAAAACAGTAAGGAAAAAGATATCTGTCCTCGAAAAAATCTCCGTAATTTTGTAACGTCATTTTATTTGTGCAATATCAAAAAAGTATTTTTTTTATTTTGAAATAAATGCATTTGAAATGCTATGTTATTGCTGCTACATTAATAATAATAAAAAACGATAGGTTACAAAATAGATTAAGGACGGGTTGTTTCGGAGAATTTGAACAATTCACCAAATTTCAACGTTCATTTACGGGTTCTGTGAAAGTCCTATTCAAATTCTGTTATTATATCATTATAGGCTAGTTTCTTGACAGAACTGAAATAAAAACAGAACTTAAAAATGTCTTTCACAGAACTTGAAAATTAACTTTGAAATTTGAAGAATTGTTCAAGTTCTCCGAAACAACCCGTCCTAAGCCTAGTATTTAAAGTATCGGGCTGCGAAATAACGAAGATTTGTGGAATAATATATGAAATGGAATGCTATGATTTATCGGTAAGTGCCTGAAAACGTGAGCCGTAGTCGTCACCACGATTTGTTCAAGATACCACACGGTAGAACAGATGTTCTAGCACAGCATAACATGACAAAAGGAATGATGCTATTGAATGAAATTTCTAAAACAGTAAATATATTTAATTGCTCTTTAAATAACTAAGTTTTTTTTTGTATAATTTGTAACCTTTCTTCAGGTAGGCAGAGAGGACGAACCGCCAAACAACTCGGTCTTGGCACACACTCCTTGCCTCATTCACATTCATACATCGTCTCATATATACTCTTCTATTGTTCTGACTCTTGACATGACCCGACTCAAGTATCTGATTCACTTGGTCGTGCCATGTCTTCCTCGGGCGTCCCCGACTTCTGCTACCATTCACATTTGCATCGTATATTCTCCTTACACTCCTTTCTTCGCTCATTCGCTCTACATGCCCAAACCATCTAAGCGTCCCTTTCTTGATCTTACTCATTACGCTTACATCAGCCTTGCACTCTTTGCGGATATCCACATTCCTCACACGATCATACATGGTTTTACCACACATACGCCTCAGGGATCTCATTTCAACAGCATTCAATCTACTTTCATCCTTTCTTTGCCAGTTCCATGCCTCACTTCCATATATCAGGGTAGGTACCAGCGCTCCATTGTGGACTGCTAACTTCGCTTCTTTGGACAATTTTTTGTTAGCGCCAACTGCGTTCAGTCCTCCATTAATGGAGTTACCTGCATTTACTCTTCTTTCAATATCTCTGTCAGCCTTCCCATATCTCGTAAACATGCTTCCTAAATACACAAATTCATCCACCTGCTCCAAGTATTCCTCATTCACAGCTATATTGCACACTGTTTTCGTACTTTCTCTTTCAAACACCATTACTTTAGACTTACTTACATTCATCATTAACTCATTCTTCACGCATACTTCGTTCATCCTAGACACGAGAGACTGCAGATCATCCATACTATTAGCAATCAGCACCGCATCATCAGCATACAACAGGCAACATACTTTAAGATTACTCAAATTCGCGCCCAATCCCACCTCTTTCAATTCTTGCATACAATTATCCATGTATAGATTGAATAACCACGGTGACATTACGCAGCCTTGTTTAACACCTTTCGTGATATCAAACCACCCCGTAAAACCACCGTTCACCCTAACACATGCAACGCTTCCCTCATACAGAGACGCAATTGCCTGAGTCAGATTCGTATTCACTCCATACTTGGACAACACCTTCCATAGCTTTTTCTATGAAATGTAAATAGATAATAATAAATTGTGTGAATTTTTCTAAGGATAAAAATCTGTTGGACGTAAAAGCAACACGCGCTATTGTTTCTCTATCTGCACAAACAGGCTGAGACACAGCAACGCGTGGCATGGTACAGCCATACTCAATAAAATGTCACATATTTAGAGAAATTGAAGATACAAATTTTGCAAGGAGAAAAATTTGCAATTGCAAAATTTTGCATAAATGATATAAAAATACCCACCCGATCATCAAGAATGGATTATTTCGTTTTGCACTCGTGTACGGTAATGCTGTAATGCATCTGAGTACCTACCAAACTATAATTATTTATTTAAAAAAAAACTGAAACTGCGCGACGCCATATTGTAAATATATTTATTGAGACGCGCAGATTTTCGCCAACATTTTCATTTGGTAGGTGTGTTAATTTTTTACTTTTATCATTGTTCGGTTGTTCAGTGTGACCAGTGTAACCTACGCGAGACCTGCCATTAGTCATTATATCATCAGTCATTACATTAAATAAATAATGATTCAACAGTGAATAAAAACATTATGTCAGCGACATTTCGTAACTTCTAAGTACGTTTTTCCAGGTTCCATTTTTCCAAAATTATGAAAAAGATTTTCATGAATTTGATGCCTAAATAATTTATAATAGCAACAAAAAAGCTCTAGGACTTTTCATCTTTCACACGATAAAGAATAATTCATTTTTAAAAGAGTTTTGCCAATGGGTAAATCTTTTTTACTGTAGTAAAATGAACGTGTACTACTTAAATATATCCTTAATAGAACTTAAAGTAATAATGGATTGACAGAATTCAATTGGAGAAGCCAAACAAACATAACATTGATTGGTCAATCAATCCTGTCGAGAAGCTGTACTCGTATAACTCTTGTGGGGACAGTATTTCAAGTCAGAAAGAAAAAATTAACTGATTCCGTGTCAAGCCACAAAAGCTTTTCAGTGAGTCGTGATTATGTGGTGTTATTGATTCCTCGTAGTACTTATAGGTTTATGTTAAGTGTCGTCTACATCGAGCAATATGTACAGTCATATAAATTGACAGGAAAAACTTCTGGTTTTATTTAATGTGCCCCATATAAAATAAATCTCCTTAAGGAATTTAATAAAACAAAAAAAAACATCATAAGTACATAATATGTACACATATGTATAAAGGGGAGCGTCTATAGAGGGTTTTGTATTCTAATGAAAATCGACAGTTTTGTTCCGAGATTGATGAAATTTTATGCACTATAGATTGTCCTTCAAAACAATAGGAAGGTTACTTTCTAAAATATATTATTGACATATATATTTCTAAAAAAATCTGCGTAAAGCCCGGGCAACGACGGGGACTTCAACTAGTTATTTACTAAAACTCTTGCAAGGGGAATGCAAAAACAAAAAGACGAACTAAGATGAGCTTTCACTCACCTCGTAAAATTACAAATGAATGAATAAAGGCATATTCTATGTTTAAAATTTAAAAATATTTTTTCAGTTACGGTAGGTTCAGATGTGTAGGTCAAGATGGTTAGAATTATTGCAGGAATGGCAGTGAAAACCTATGCAAGTAATGCATTAAAATTTCAGATTTAAATAATGAGAACGGTTTATTTTTCGCATAGAAAAGTTTTATAAGGATTTTGCAGTTAATAAGCGTATATTTTCATAAATCCGCCCGCCACGAGGTCGAACACATAGTATTTTCGTAAACGTCAAAATCAGCAGGAAGGTGGAAATGTCGTATCGATTTTGAGATTTTCCTCCGGCGCCGCATAACCTAAATGTCAAAATAAGCGGCGGGCCGCCATCTCCCCACTGCGAAAATTGTAAAAATAACTCGCTACACTTTCTCTATTTACCTTCACGACCGAATCTCCGCTGTCGAAAGCTGTGGGCCACACCATTTTGACGGAAACTGTGCGAAAAGCCCGGAGAAAGACGACCACCGCTCTGCACTGGTTAAATAACACTTTGACGTAATTGTTCTTCAACTGCCCTTCAGAGCAATACCTCCCTCTCCCCCTGGCGCCGGAAAATCGCACTGAGAAAGTACCCACAGATTACATTTACACTTGCTGAAAACATGCACGGAAAATATGGAATAATCTAAACTCAGGTGAGCTTCAAATAAATAACTCGAATTCCTTTTATTTTCCTCCCCTAACTATTTAAATCTATTTTTCAAAACAATTATACCAATCATAATTTGAAAATAGAATAAAAAAATAAAATCAGTCGTAATTAAGTACTATTCACTAAAAATAAATACAGTAAATTGATACGTATAATTCTTTTCCCACAAAAAATAATAATACGAACTTCCCGTGTTTGAATTTCCCGATTTTCCGACCACAGACAATGGCCTGCGGGTGGCGATCGATATATTACATAACCTACAATTATTTGACAGGGGAGAAAACAAAATGGATGAAAGGTGACTCTATAATTAAACAGAATTTTTGAGTAAGTGATTCGGGGTGGCCTATTTTTCCTCTAAAATTACGGTATGTTATCCGTGCTCCCGCGCCGCGTTATTTCTACTGACAACAGATTGATATTACAAGCAACTAGCTATGGTACTGCATCTAACATCTCTATAGATTATTTAATACCAATGGTCTAATAATAAACCCTAGACTTGGATGACCGCAAGGCGGAAGTCGCGATATATTCCAATGAAATCTTTTGTAAAAAGTCATCGCGGAAAAGCGAGGCTACAGCGTTCTGACGTACTTTTGGCGGGAATGTGATTACGAAAGTGATAACACGTAATAATTTAGATCATAAATCACTATACAGTGTGCTTATCACCTCTTGATAAGAAAGAAACACCATGTTACCGGTTGCATACATTATATTAGAAACCATTGTTATGGTTTTTATACAAATATGCTATGATAAACCTCGATGCTTAATTAGACACTTGAAAAAGATAATAGCTATCATGGCGTGTATAATAATAATAATAATAATACAAGCATGTTTTACAAACATGGTAAAATCAGTATGGAAGTTTTATATACTAATATTATAATAAAAATCAATTGTAGAAGAAATCGGGGACGCCCGAAGAAGACATGACAGGACCAAATGAATCAAATATTTTTTTTTATAAAGAAATACAAACATCCCCAGGTTACGACTAACCTGACAATATTTGAAAATATCCTTCTACCATCACAGTAAGCGGAAAAGGTTGATTGTGTCGTGATGGAGGACTTAGCAGCCGAGGAATTGAACACACTACGCCTGGGTGGGATCCAGGCGCGATGCCAACTCAGCCACTGACCGGTTACTTGATTCGGGTCCGAATAACACACGGAGAACCACGAGTATGGCCGAGATATTGGAATCCTGTTAAAAACGAGATTGCAATCCATTTCATGATGAAATATAAGTCCATTCAGAATATATTGGAACACGAGTTAATGCAGATTTCCTTTTCCTGATAAATATAATGACGAAATTTTACGAACACGTGTTACACCGTCCTCATAACACTTTCGCGTTTTACTGTTACTTTGTTAGAAAACCTGTCAATTCAATCCTGCAGTCCAGTTTTCAACAGGAATACAAATAATTTGACCAGAGTTTTAATAAATTAACAATATTTTATATCAGTAAGTTTTCTCCGTACAGAAGAGTGCGTATGTATTATGTACAAGACGATATATGACGTTCGATGAAGCAAATATACCAAAGAGTTGTGGGTCTACCCTCTGTACTCAACCCTCCAAAACGGCGTGATGGTTAGCGCTATATGATATGTTTCTTCTATGACAACACACAAGAATCCCGTTGTCAGAAATCAGTGGAACTTTGGCTTCCCTGATTGAGAAATGCATTGAGGCGCAAATAAGTGTCAAGCGACGCGTCCGTTATGGACTGTGGTATTCAGTAGTTATATCATAAAATTAATCGTCATGTTATGGTCATAGGGTGTCTGTACCAAATGCAAATTAATGCTTACAAGTCCAAGTTAAACAGATAACCAATAATTCTACTTTTAACAACAATTAATAAATTACGTAAGTAGCCACTTAAGTTTGTTATTTCCACAGAACACAGAGAAGCAAAACACCGAGAGTTCCTCAAATGCGCAACACTTTATACCTAAATTATGTATTATATTTAACATAAAATAATTACAATATATTGAAAAAACTTAACATAGAGCGGTTGTTACTCCAACTGATATTAACTGTTACTGTATCTAATAGAATCATAAGGTTATGTACCTATGCATCTTGTCCAATAGTACTTTGAACTTATTTATTTTATTTTATTTATTTATATATAATATTTACAGTATTCACATAATTATTTATATTTGTACATGATACATTTCAAACTTATAACTATAATGTGTTGTGTGTAAGGTAGGTTTGAGAAGGTGAAACTGTATGTGATTAATATTGTATGTTTCGTGAAAACCTCACTAGGAGAACCTGTGCTGAGGTGTTTACGTGGTTATGTATAGGTGTGACAAGTATTTATGTGTTGTAGAAGAAAGTTTTTCATTTTTTACAAGTTTTAATTTTAATTTTTTTTTTTTTTTGGTTTTTGTAAATTGAATATTCATAAAATTTTAATAGTTTTTGTAAAATGAATATTCATAATAAATATGTAAAAAAAAATATTAATATAGGTATATTAAGGGCATATATTTGTATTGTAAGTGTGAGTAAGTTGGTAAAATCTCTAAAAACGTGTTTATTTATTATACACTTTTTATGGTTTAGTTATGTTTGGTTTGGAGTTATTATGTTTTGAAAAAATAAAATATCTTGGTTTTTGATCCAGGCTGTGTTATGTTTTTTGTGAACTGTAAAATAAGATTACATTATTTTATCTATTTCAACATTAATGTCAACATTGTATTGTAATAATCTATTGTTTCAGTCAAGTTTGTTATAACTGATAGAACTATCTGTAATTGTTGTTGTGACAAACTATTTGTATAAATATTTGGCATCTGACTTAGCCCAACTAATATTGATTTACCTTATAGACATTGATGGTTGTAACACATATGTAAGCACTGCAAGTCTCCTACGAGAGCTAATTTTATTAGATACAAAACAGTTAATATCGGTTGGGGCAACGTTACGCTCCTGGTGTAGACATTACTCTGTAAAATTAAAATAAATGAAGAACAAGTGAATAATAGTGTTCATTTGAAAGAATCCATAACAAATCAACATAATACCTAACTATATAGGTAGGTACCTACAGGTAAATCATAATAAATAGATTCTTGCTCCTGTAGTGGTGTGCTGTATCGTAGGACTACTGCGAGGTAAGAGAGGACTGCGTGCGGGTGTACCAAGCTAGTTCGAACCAGTTTGAACCACTGTCGGTATGCACAAATACATTTAAACATGCCCTCTTTAATATGATTTCCATGTGTTTAGTGTTTTCTATAACATCTACTGTTCCCTTATCTATTTATTCTATGGTCTATTTCATAGAACGAAAAGTAAACTCGATTCAACTTTGGGTTTCTATCGCATAAAAAAGTCTGTTCTCTCTGATCTATTTTCAAATATTCTATGAATAATGAATAGGTCAAGAATATAGAACAGATATGGTGTGATCCCAGCTTAATCAGTTCAGATTTTATTGTGATGTAAGTGGTTCAGATCGTCAAGTTTTATAACAAAATCAGAATCATAACATAGTGCGTTTTATTGATATTAATTATTATTCACTACCCATAACAAATTGGCAAATAATTAGGTACATTATTAAACGTACTATACACGCCGGTTTCCCGCTAAACCGGAAAGCGGGGCCAGGAAAATATTTTGTATTTTAATAGGTTCCTACAGACAGGCGCATAACATTAAATAAATTGGAGAGTTTATGTAGCTAGTATGTAGAAAATACGTTTGATGAATACACATATATACTCAATAACATTTAAATTTATGCAAATTTCCCTTTTCGAACAAACCCCATATGAAAAAAAAATATATATAAATATTTATGAGCTAATAATTTTCTTTGGACTGTTTATTTATTATTAATCAAAATCAAGTTAGATCACATCGTGTTTTGTTTGCGTCGTGGACGTTCTATATTCATTAATTTTGAATGTGCATTTTCTATGGCAAAACCACCACAGATCGTGCTGTGGAAAATGAACTTTTTTATTATAAATTTAATGGGTTTCACCCCATGGAAAATGAACAGACGAAGTCCGAAAACGGGTATCTAACTGTCAGTTTATTTTCTAAACTAATTCACTACCGACTGAAGGTCTCCGATGCATCTTACGTCTTGCATATTACATATCAATTATCATTTTATCATTACTACTATAATTATAATTATTATGCCACGAGTTATGACATGACGAACGAAGATACTAATAATAACAGTACAACTAAGACGGAAAACACTGTATCAGAGATGTTATATACCCGTGGTTAGGAGTTTGATGAAATTTGCAATTTCACGAGAAGGCTAAGTGATAACTGATACCAAGTGGGTACCTACCTACCTGCCAGTAATTTAAAACAACTTGTTTAGTGACCGATTACTGATTAGTGATTAGTTCCATTAGAGTAGGTACTGTAACCAGGCGAATGGATAAGAAATACATATGTGTGCCAGGGTCGCCTTTTCCAATTCATTTTTTTTTATTTAAAATTATTTTAATGCTGTTAAGCGATAACTGATACCTAAATAGGTACCCAACCCTTCCTCATCATTTCCCAACCCCTATAAATATTGTTAATTGATCAACCAATCCGTGATTTTTACAGACGTAACTTCTACTCGATTTATTTATTTTTTAATGTCGACTCGCTGGCAAATTATAAAATATTAGCGCAGATCCGTAAAAATCACGGGATATTTTAATTCCAATTTTGATATCGCTTGTCTGAATTGTTCTTCATACAACTAGTTTTGAAAATGATAATTAAATTCAATGAAAATTTGAGTTCATTAACGTTAATAATTTCACGCAGGCATAACGCATGTTACAGACAACCGAAATAAGTATTTTTGATCTTCAGGAATATATAAAAACCACCGCCATATTTTTTAATACAAGCCATGCTGTTTAAACTGCACTGACATGACAGTTCAAAAGACCCGTTTTCGAACTTCTTGCACTGGGTTTATCAGGTTTTAGTACAAAATCCTGCTAAACCCAGTGCAAGAAGGTATTAAAACGGCGGTGATAAGTGTTTTTCATTTTTACCTTGCATTGCATTCATTGAAAAATTTTTACCTCGTCAAAAAAGTTTAAAAACGGTTATGGTTATAAATGCTGATAACAATGGAAAGAAACAACATTATCTCTTAGCAACAAGGACAGAAGATACATGTTTATCAATTTTGCGAATGGACTAGATTAAAGTTTTTTTTTTAAATTGGTGAATAATATTTTTATACAATTGTTCCATCTGTGAAACCGGAAAGACTAATAATTCTAAATTTAATTATATAATAGCTTTATCACGATACAACGGTGCTATTTCCACTTACTGAAATTATAATTATTATCGTCATATACTTAAGGCGAAGCAATGCCAAATCACTATTTTGATTAATCTTTATAACGAATTGATGTACATTATGAATACCAAAAAATATGCTTTAGATAAATTGAAGGTTTTCCTATCGCTTCGATTGAGTAGAATACAAATAAAAATAATAATTACTCAATAAAAAATATAAATTAAACCACTAAAAAAAATATTTTTTCAATAGAAATGTATGAACGCATAAATCAAACAACTTTTAAAAAATACAGTATTATAGCTAAGATTATCCGTGACAGTTTCACTTGATTAACTTTTTATCTTTCTTATAAAAGTATTTACAAAATAAATAAAAACCAGTTTTTTGCTTGAAATCAAACGTTTCTAGACTCCTTTTGTCAAGCAATTGTAATGCCTATTACCTATGATATAAGGTATACCAAGAATATACACATTTTTGGCTTGTAGCTTCCTCTTAATTGTAAATTATGTCTTTCAGTAAAAGTTCCATAAAAGCGTTACACTAATCTCGGAAAAAACTATCGGGAAAACTTTATACTTTCTGTGGATTGGAAATTTTTATTGACTGTGTGTTATTTCCTGGAATATTGCGGTTCTTATCGTAAAATTAGGACACAATTTATGAGTAGGTGACAGATGGTAGCGATGTCCATAAACATGAGAATCAGCTGACGCTAATGGTGCAATCAGGGCAGAAATTAGCTAGATTTTCATAAATCTTTTTATGCTTTCATTTTGCTAATTTGTTCGGTTTTGGTAACAAACACCTATTACCCGAAGAGTCAATTTGTTTGCTTTTCGGAACAGCTCATAGAAATTGTTGCGTCCCTGTCATTGTGAGAAATATGATCTAAATAGTGTCAGAAGGAGAATAAGATTTTAATATAAAGCACGCTCTATATCCAAATGAAAAAGTTAACCACAGATGAATTATTGAGAAAATTTTCTGATTATATTTACGATTTGTCATTTATTTTTATATGAAACGATAACAAATTGATTAATTTTTATAATAAAATGTTTATTTATTGTTTCGTTATCACTGCTATCAGTATTTTTAGTTGTGTCTAGACGAAAAAACGTAAGGTGAGCCATTTTTAATACTTTTTTATGTATTTATTAAAAAAAAATCTTTTTTTTTTAATTGTTTTTGATATAAATAATTTTGAAAAGAACAGTAAATGTCACCGGAGACCAAAATTTCATTAGAATGTTTTACTACTAATAATGTCAGGAATCACTGGTCAAAGTAAGTCAAGCACGTCTCGTAACATACTGTATTTTATAGAATATCTTTTTTTTCTGATTTTCGAAGAGTTGAAAAAGCCTTGTGAGTATTTGACTTTTAATTTGACCTCTAGTCACGGGCGTACTGACTGGAATTATAAATATTATTATAATCATTACCTATTATTCGGTGGATTTTAACTTATAAAAATTGCTTTAAATTTAGCTAGAGCATAGAGAAAACTGGAAATAGTATTTTTATGGGAAACTCGACAAAGGGTAGCTACCATATAGGAAAAAAATAATTTATTATTTTTTTACTATTTACCGCCGCACACATGTAACCACTGGCATTGAATGTGTGCAGACTTCAAACGTGTTCGTAAATAATTATAAATTAAATAATGTAGGCCGTGAAAAAAAACTACGCCGGCCGCCGACAGCTACCTACCTACACGTCGTTGATTCATGCTTTGACAGATATGGAGACAAAGCGGGTTATATGCTGCTACGAAATTTCGCAAGTAGTGACGGACTAGACTCGTTTTAATTGCAATTTAAAAAAAACTATGTTCAGCAGGCGATTGTCGTTTTACCACCTGAAATATATAACTTTTGATTCATGTATTGGGTGTTCTTATTAGATTCTAAATAAATTCATTGAAGACATTGACAATAGTACATAATAACAAAACCATTTTAAGTACCTACCTACGCGCTTCTAGATGTTTCTGCAAAATAAACAGTATAAAGCAATACGATTGAGCACGTCACAGTAGATAAAGTATGCCAAGAGCGAGGGGGATAAATGATTTGTTTCATTGTTGAGCATTATAAGGGGGAATAAAGTATTCGAGTTCGAACCGCACCCTACGGTTTATGCTTTTATCCTTCACGCCGCTGCTGCATGGATGGGATAATCTACGTATGGCTGGAATAAGTATCAGAGTGCCAGAGAGAAGTGTCTGCGTGTGCGTACACTGCTGACGGAAGTGTCGCGATACTTTTTTAAGTGACAGAACCTAGAACAACGTCAAATTTCGCAAAATATCTCATCTGCGACTCGCTACAATAAATATTTTAAGATGAATTAAACTAGCCTAATGTATTTTTTTAAATAATGCAGTAAAAATATTCGCCAGAAACGCAGAAAAATTACATAAAGTACCCGTACAAAAATAGACAGCGGAGAAACAATAATCCTTCAGATATGTAAGAATTTACAAAATCTTGTAAAAGTTGCATAACTTTGCGGTGTAACACACTATATTCGAGTAAATAAAATATATTTCTGTCATGGTTTGTCGAATTAATATTGTTTATGGATATCTTACCTTAGACATGATCGGAAATGTATAATAATATTACTTGAAGATCGGACACGCACTCACCACAGCGGATAAAAACGAACTGTTTTACAGAATTCACCGGCAGCTGCCGCGCCGTTATGGAAGGGCAAATGGAAGGTCACGCAACTAATTTGCAACAATTGCAAATAAATTAAATTAAAACATTTCACAATTCATCTATATTTTTTATTAAATCGATTTGACTCCCGTCAGATTAAGAATATTAAAAAATAATAATAATTAAATGGACTGTAGCCATCTATGTATTATTTTAGTCAATGACTGTAGCCTATATACCTGCGTTCTTTTGACCTTAGGAAAATGTTTAAGTATTTTTAACCAATGAAAAGTTTAGTCAAATGAACTGTTGACCCCAAACTTTTCCGACGCTTTTAAACACAATTGGAATAAAACATTGAATTGTGAAAAGTACTCAGAAAAAAGTTTAATAGGTAATCTTTATTCATATTGAGATTTCGCAGAACAGAAGAGTGATTCATTTTTTAATCACTCTCAATGTAGCTGTACCCCGCCACACATTGTTGTGGCTCAGTCTGTCTGTGCAGATAGATAAACAGTAGCGCATGTTGTTTTTACGTCCGACAGATGGCGCTGTTTTTTCAAAAAAGCATGTTTGTCCAACAGATGGATTTGACAGATTTTACAAAAAAACATTATTTTACATGTCACAGGTGAGATGTATTTGAATGCAACATTGTGTCAAATTTCAAAGCAATTGGTGAAGAACTTTTGGAGATTTAAGATTTTAAATAAAAAATTTCATATTTATATAAATGGATGGATAGATGACTTACGAATTCCTTTAGATGCAATTAATAAAAACACAACCTGTGAAAAAAACTCTTATGTAAGACCGCACAAGAATCACAACTGCTCCTAACCTTATGGAGTCGGTGAGACTATGGCATGCCTAATTGGGGTATGTTGTGAGGCTGAAGGTAGTGGGAAGGAGATGGGGAGGAGGAAGGTGGGGGGGAGTACCTGGCTATTCAGATCTGTTCACCAAACACGGCTAAAGAAATTGTTTCAAGCAATGTTTCAATCCTATTCTATTTTATTTTTCTTCTATGGTCAGTTTTAGTGTTTTTTTTTCATTGACCTCTTTCATTTGAATTCTTATTCCAATTTATACTCATTAAACTTTTCTATTCGTTTTATCTATGCGGGGAAGATGTTGTGAAGTTTTGTTTCTTTGTCGGATACAATGATACTGTAAGAAAATGCTTTTATATTTATAATGAAATTCCAGTGTTACAAAGTTTATTATCATTAGGTTTGGCATTTCCATAACACGAGTGAACAATTTATACACAATTGAACTCTTCTGGCTACATGTATTCAGTTCGAAGTGGTCAGTTGTAACAATTTATGGGTAGGTCCAGTGGCAGTTCTGAGAGTCTCCAGAGTCTGCACCAAAAGGAATGAATTGTTTAAACAAAAAAGTAATTAACAAATAGGCATCCACTCCACATCATGCTTTGAAGCTTGCTTGTAAGCGACCATTAAAGTCTATTTCTCAGTGTGCAGAACCTACCGCGTACTTACCGAGGTATAATCCGAGTTGTCCCTGTAAGCATTTTGGTTCATTTTTTGGATTTCTTGCTCGATCGTAGACAATCTGAGAGCCGCGCATGTGTATGTGAATTTCAAAAACCACGGAGACAGTTCGATGAATCTCCTCGTAATAAAATACTGAACTGTTTGTTTTAGTTCAAGAAATTTACCTAGTTATGGCGGGAATCGCTCGCATTCAAATTAAGTTCGATGATAATCTTGCAAGATATTGTGTTTTTTTATTATATCGAATTATAAATTAGTATACATCTATAGAAATTTTAATTTCTTTTGTGTCGAGACACCTGATTAGGTGGCATGACGTGTCCATGAACATTATTTTTTGAGAAATTTTATATATTCTCAGAGTAGTGTGATTTCAGTGCGGTAGTTATACCAAAAAAATGACAGTCTCCATGAAGAAAGTGCTCGAACCGCTGCTGGGTAGGTCATTTAAGTTAAGACGTGATGTATGCATCCGATTACAACATAATAGGTATTAATTCATACACAGTAACTTACTAAAGGAACATCTTACGAATTAATCTCCTTTCATTATAGAACACACAATATTTATGAAAATAAATTTATTAAATGGTATTTTGTCCATATTATATTACATACAACAAAAAGCAATCAATGTCATTTATTCATTCAACTAGAAGGATGGTCCATCGTACATACATATTTGCATTGAATAAAAATGTAACAGTTCAAATAGCTTAGGAAAATACATTTTGCCGTTTACAGTATTATACAATGTGGTATTTAAAATATTATTTATACAACAGAATTCAATCTATTTTGGAGTTTGGTGGGCAAGTATCCAGATATCCAGCAAGTACCCAGGTATCCAGCAAGAATCCAGGTATCCAGCAAGTTTCCAGGTATCCAACAAGTATCCAGGTATCAAGCATATATTATGTGTTAATTATCTAATCTGAACCTTTGATTTATTCCTACAGATTATAAAAGTTGTATTATAATGCCTTTATCCGGTCATTGTTAAAATTTTTTTGATTTGAAGCCGAGTAGATGAAAGCAATACATATTAATTATATTAAAGTGATCTTACTTAGTGTCTGACTGAACGCAACCAGCAAACGTTTAACCGATGTTATAATCGTGTTAAATCCTACTTTAAGTGACTTTAATAATTAGCAAAACCACAGATTTATCAATTTCCTCCTTTACCACACCACTCATCATGCATAGTAGTCCCAGAGAGAGATGTCATATGTCATCGACGATAGTCCTCTTCCTTCTCACATGAAAGGGAGTATGAAGGGAATATTAAAACAAAAATCAGGAAAGATACTAGAATGATGATGTCACATATAACCTTTCTCTGGGAATGACTGACGGATTGTTTAGTGAAATAATAACTCTTAAGTAGGTAAAAACAGTGATACATTTGATATCTAATGGTACGTATACATTTGCGAACTGAAATGTTAGCCAAGCCATGAATTAAGGGAAAGGAACAAAGCGACAACAACACGGCGTTTCACGTTTGCAGTTGCTTTATTCCTTTCCCATTAGTTGAGGCAGTTCGGCTCGCCTATGTATACGTAGCATAATGTCGAGTTAGTCCTAAAATGAATTTTGAGTCATAACTAATTTCATTATAATTTGTGAAGATTATTAATTATATTTTTGTACATACAAATATTTGAATAAGTGAGAGGTACAAGGAATCAGGTGTTTTCTATGGAAGACGGCTTAGTAAAAATAAATCAATTGTTAACATCATGTGTACGTTGGAATGTTCTAAAGTTTCAGCGAAAAGCTTCGGTTTGCAAAATAGCAAACACAGTAATTATTATTATAATATTATTAATTATTATTTTTTGTAATTATGATTTTCAAGTAAGCATTACAGAACTAGAAAAAAAGTACACATTGTCACTTCCTCAAAATCTCTTACTGCGTCATATTTTCAAATTTTAAAAATTTCTTGAAATACCATATCAGATTGGGAATGTGTCTCCTAAAGAAAAGGAAAAAGACGTTAATTGTTAATTTTCTACATCATTATTTATACATACATGTTTACATTCAAAGTATTCCAAGTATGTAGCTTTATTTGGATCAAAACCCTATTATTTCAAGTTGATATCATTTTTTTAAAGTGTACAATAATAACATACAAAGATACTTGATTAACAATTTTCATGCATCTTTTGCTTTACTTTGAAAATGAATGAGTCTAAAAAAATCACATCTCTCAATATTGAAGGCTTTATGAAGTGATAGGTTTAAAAAAAATTTTACACACCTAAGTTATATTTATGAAAATATTAATATGTATTCATTTTAAATCATTACTATTTGTCGTTAAAAATCCCCTACTGTGGTACTGGGATAATTTAAAAATATACTTTTTGAATTGCATTGCTAAAACTTACACTAATTGTTCATGCAAGATTCGCTAAAATAAATAATATTTGTTTATACAAACACCATTGTGATGTTAATACAGAAACTGTGATGAATTATTGCTTATTATTAAATATTTATGTTGAAAAATGATCTTATTTTATTACGTAATTAATTTACTTTGTGTTAGGTACCATTTTTTAAAATTATATTACAACAGTGAAAATATTCGTGATCGTTCATAACGACTTAGTGAAATGATACTGACATTTTATAATATATAATATAATAATGATAACAATAAAGAATGCTATAGCCATCGTCTCTTTATTGAGTAGAAAAGCTCATAGTATATTGTATAAGTTCAATATTTAAATGAAAAGAATGGAAGCCGGACAACATTAAATTTAATTACATTTTGAGAATTATTTACTTTTTGCCTAGTACGAATAATATTGTAGAATTAAATTTGCTAAAAATATTACCTATGTTATGTATGTATATCACTTTTAAAGCAAACTTCGTTTATAATATATATATTAGTGTGAGAATAGTACTAGAATACCTCGTCTTTAATGTTTTCCCGTCTCCACCCAATTCAACAAAAATAATAATTACAATCAACAAGTCAAAATATGCCATATTAACTATTTGTGTAGGAAAAGCAGATTTCCGGGCCAAAGGAAGCCAACATTTCTGGCCTTGAAGCAAATAAGCAGATATGATTTAAGATTCACAGCCAACCGCCTGATATTGGCTGTTTTGTGGGTATTAAGTCTCACTCTCAGTTGTGCAGGACCAGCTTCTGTCAGTTGGCTCATCCCATAAACAACCAACATACAAGTAAGCAGTGGAATTAGTAAAAACTTGCTTTGCAGATTAAAATTGTTCATTATGACTACGAAATTCTTTAAAAAGAGTGAATGTGTGCAAATAATACAAATAAATAAGATATTACATATTTGCACACAGAATAAGAATATACTTCAATTTCAACTCCCTTTATTTATACATATTACCAAGTTATTTTTGATCTAATTCAAAACATTGAAATCCCATTAATCCGTCACACACACTCTCTCATTATGAAAATAAATCAATATAGAATTGTAATCATTCAACAATCATTCCCATTACAAAAAATAAAGAAATCCCATTGATCCAACAATCACACCCATTAAGAAAATCTATCTATCCACATTTATAAAGAGGAGTACCCAGTGTGGGTTTGTTTTTTTATACAAATCTAGTTGTATTCTGAGATTGATGAAAATTTGCACACTTGACCTTCAAGACTGAAAGGCCACTGTCTACATGAGATTTCGAAAATCACCCCATCCCCTTTTACCACCCCTGAACTTGATACTTCTTGAAGAGATTTGCAAGCTTGACTTTCAAAATAAGAGGAAAACTACTGCCTACAACTGTCGAACTCTGCATAAAGCCCGGCCAACGCAGGGGACTTCAACTACAACAACCAATTTCCATTATGAAAAATAAATTAATATAGAAATCCCATTGATCCAACAATGACGTCCATTATAAAAAATAAATCGATATAGAAATGCCATTGATGGAACAATCACTTCATTAAGAAAAATAAATCAAGATAGAAATCCCATTGATCCAACAATTATTTCCATTATGATAAATAAATCAAGATAGAAATCCCATTGATCCAACAAATATTTCCATTATGATAAATAAATCAAGATAGAAATCCCATTGATCCAACAATTATTTCCATTATGAAAAATAAATCAAGATAGAAATTGCATGGAGTAAATGGATCTCCCACAAGGTATATTTAAATATTATACATTTAGTGTAAACCTTACATTTACAAATACATCGTATACTCAACTACTGTTCATTATCTGTTCTTACATAAAATAGAAGATATGGAGTAGACGCTGACCTAATTTTAGGTTTAGAGGAAAGCAATTCGTCAAATTCCTCATTGGATATTGGTTTCACAGTTTCGTCATCGCACATTAACCAGACGCTCTGGTCAGGGCAGGACGCCAGGTCCTCGGCAGACCAGAGTCCCGGCTGATGGCCGAGGCGGATCCCGCAGCAGTCCAGGCTCGAGCAGAAGCTTGTGTCGCTGGAGGCCCCTGCCGCAGGTGCCACCAACTGAGGGACCCTTCTCTTCACAGGTTGGCTCTTGTCAGTGGCTGAAGCGCCGTTGTTCTTATTCCTAGCAAACAGGTTTTTCATAAAATTAGATTTCTCGTTAGAGTTTGAAACAACGCAGTTTTTACTGTCTCTCTCGCAGCAGATGTAGGGGGCGGAGTAGTCTGCATAGTTAGCGCGGGTGTACGCGATGTAGTGTCCGCCTGTGAGGGTCTGGCCCAGGTGCATGATGACGCTGTAGAGGCTGTACTGGTGCGGGCGCTGGCTGGCCGGCAGCAAGCAGCACGTGTCGCAGAAGCAGGCCAGTCGCAGCGGCGTGGGCATGTGCGCAGTCAGCTTCTCCATCCCACCGCTGAACCTCTTGAGCTGCAGTACCACAAGGCGCGGCAGGGTCTCGTACGTCACCTGGCGGCGAGCCTCGTTGTAGCGCGCGCACTGGTCGCACCAGTACTTGTTCTGGTCGCGTAGACACTCGCTGGTGACGCAGGCGTTCTGGTACACGGCGCTGGGGTCCACCGTCCGTTCACTGTCCGAGCGCTTGTCTTCCGGGATGGGAACTGATATATCGCACATTGTCTGTTTACGTTCCGTTACCATTTCACACTCTAAACAAGTTGTCCGTAGCACGGTAGTTCCTTCAAAATCTTCAGCCACAAAATCGAAACCTAAATTTTTACACCACTCGTTGGACGGTGGTGCCGTCTCTTCTTCCATGATGGTGGGAGATTTGCCATTGGTGTCTTTAGTCGGGGAATCCACTTTACCGGTTTTAGCCTTTTTCTTATTTTTCCAAGATTTCCTTATAAGTCCAAAGGTCGGCTTGGAAGATCCTAACACAGCGCCATCGCTGTCTGCAGGTGGTGAGTTTTCTGTTGGAATGATCCTGAAAGAAAAAACACCGTAATTAATAAATGGTGCTTATGATCACTGATCTTCTTATCATCTCAAAGTCTGACCAAATTTAATAAAAATAACGTTAAAGTAGTAAGAGAGAGGTTATATGTAATGTCATTGTTCTAGAATCTTATATATTTTTCGTTTTTACACAATGGGTGTGAGGAGGAAGAGGACGATCATCGATACATACAACCATTCTCTGGGACTACTTTAATAAATGTACATATTACTTAATCTCATTTGGATTCTTATTTGGAGAGAAGATTTACTTATTTTAAAATTTAAAACAACTAAATTACTGTTAAACAGAATGCTGCCTGCTAATTTAATAATAAAAATAACATAATAATAATTTAGACTTAATAAATTTCACAAATTTAATCTTTGGAATTGTGATATAAATAACTTTTAAGAATAGCACTCACAATCTTTATCATATCTACTTTTATAACACAATGCCAATCTTCACCAAAAAAAATAATTATCAATTATTATTGTTTGTACTTTGGTAAATAATTAGAAACAATGCAGAGAATATATTTACACGCATGTACTCAATATTGCAATAAAAATTATTTTTCTATAATATTGGTAGAATATGACTGGACTTGGATTACTATATAATATATGAAGTTAAAATTTGTGGTTGTATGTATTTTTGGATGAAAAATTTGAAAAAACAAAAAAAAATTAATCTCGACAACAGCGCCACCTACCGAATTCAAAACTATCCTATATTTCAAGCTGTTACCAATCATATACATTCAAAAAATTTCATTGAAATAGGTTGGGCGGTTTCGGAGATTAGCGTGTATGAACACAGTGACATGTGATTTTTACACATGAAGAAGAAAACACAAGCATATAATACAAGCCGCCCGCCCCATTAGGGATAGATGGTAAAAACATAAACATTCATTTCATTACATTCTTTTCCACTTTTTTGTAATAAATATAATCTCAGTGAACAGTTTATAAAAATTTCCAGAGATGATACTCTTCAGTGTCGCCTTGATTAGAGACCTCAAATCAGAAATAAATAGCTTTTAGCTGTGTTTATTGACCAGATTTGAATAGCCAGGTACATCAACCTTGCTCTCCCCTCCTCGCTTGTATTCCCCAACTTGGGTTTGCCATAGTCCCGCTGAAAGCAGGCACATAAAATAAAATAATAAAATTACCCATTGGGAACATCAGGTTGATGATTAAAGCGCTGCTGCAGAGAGCGACACGTCTCCCTGATGCTGTCCAACACACACATGAGCAGCTCGTGGGCATCCTGCTGCTGGTTGCCCTCGAAGATGGGGTTGACGTTCCTCAGTGCCGTGAGGAAGGTCTCGGCCTGGTAGGGCTCGGAACTATCCCTCAGCTCGGCGGCGTGTAGCCCACAGTACATCTCGTGCATCTTCTCAGTGGTGATCTGAATCTTGCTCTTGGCGGTGGAGGAGTCTGGTGCGCAGTGCAGGCCCTGCAGCGAGGGCAGGTCCTTGGAGCTCCAGGAGCGGGAGCCGGTGCTGGCGAGGTTGGCGAAGTTGCGGCCCAGCGAGGAGCTCTTGGCCTTGGCCTGGCCAAGACGCTGCTCCGCGAGGGCCAGCTCGCCCACCAGATGATGCAGGTTGTGCAGGAAGCTGGGCGTGAATCGCAGCGTGTACAGGATGCTGTTGAGGAAGCAGGTGTTGCCGAGGTTGGACAGGGTGGCTATGGGCGGCCGGCCCTCCGTGCCCTTCCTGTGGCTGCCCCCGTAGCTGTTGGCGGACTCTGTATGGTAGCCATTTAACATTTCGATCCTCGGCTGGCCCGTACTAAGAACTACAGAGTTTCCTTCTGGAAAGTATAAATATGAATTACAATAGGAACATTGACAAAATGGTGTTAAAAATTGACATAATGCTAACCTACTTATAGCCACTATCACTATCCAAATCAGAATTAATTCAATGTTTTGTATAAATCTACCATTAGAAGAAGAACTAGGATTAGCATAATGGTTGTTTATCAGTTGGGTAAAATTTAAAAAAAGTTTTTTAGTAAGACCCCGTATTTATGCAAGTTCTTAACCAAATTTGATAAATTAACCTCATTAATAAGTTAATTGATAATTATCTGATCAATAACTTGCTAAAAACTGTTAATGATAACAAAATACAGCCAGGAGGGTAATTTATTGAATTGTGACATGCCCAATCAGGTAATCCTGTTTAATTGATAAAAGCATATTATCAAAGACCAACCTTCCACAGTTTATTTGGGTGTATAAATAAATTAGGAATGTTGTTATTGGTAAAGATTAGTTATAATATTTCATCATAATAGATTAGGAAGATTTTTCATGGATATTTATATTAATTAGAAGTCAAGTGTGATTAAAGGTGCTCATTGATGATATACATCACTTTGAAAGATAGAAATGATAGGTAACATATTCGAAATGTAAGCAATAAGGTTAGGGTAACTTTACAGCTCTACATATTTACGAGGGGCTTGACAGTAAAATTCTCACCTGAGGTTTTGAATAACTTGGAGTTAGTGTTGAAGGGCTTTTCCTCCAAAGGCCGCTTGATCCCCGTGGTGAAGCTTTTGGGCAGCTGGAGTTTGGAAGGAATATTTTCTCTCAGATGTTCCTTCTCCGAGGGAGCACTGTCACTTGAACAACTCCCCTTTCTGTCATTTTTAGTCAAAGATAACTTTTTCCCTACTCCTTTCTTTTTATCTAGAAGGGTATAGCTCACGTGCATCTTCAGCACACCTACAACCACAAAATCCACGGTAAAGAGGCATGAAAATTGCAATGGCAGATTCGCAACACCAAATATAGGTTAACTAAAGTGTCACTTGTGTGGGCATCATATGGAATTCCTAAAACAGTTACCGCACTCTCCGTACTCTTCTCGAGCATAAGCAAATCATAAATACAATACATGTAAAACGATGACAAGTTATGAAAATAACCAGTAATGAATGGTCGACAAAACGAAAAGTGATGATCACAAAAATAAAAAGCTTTAACCAAATACTCACATATAAAAAAATAAAAACTTATATGCCTACATGATAGAAGCCCTTACATAAATTTTAAGAATAAACAATTATTACCGGGCGCTGACTTGATGTATCGCCATTTTGGCATAAAATCAGTTTATTTATGGTAAAATCTGTGGACAAAAATCACCGTTGAAAATCTATACAACGATAATCAATCTCACGAATTCAGTCTATGGTCATTTACGGAAGTAGGAACTTAAGATGTAGTCCAGTCAGTGGGGAGTTTTACCTTGCAAAAGGTTAGGTAGTAGCGATTTTGATATATGTTGTTAAGATTGGGACTCTAAAGAAAAAAAAAAGTTTTCGACCTTGGGAGGGTCGAGCTCGATCCGCCATCTTGGATTGAAGGTGCCAAAATTTGTTTTTTTTTAAATAATTGTGAAGTGGTCGTTTTTACAACCAAATTGTTGAACGCAAATTTAAAGACAACTAAATTACCTACATTTTTTGTAGAGAGTTTTTTTTTGTAAGTCTAATAGGTAACGAGTTACAGTGGCGGAAATGTGAATATTTTTTAAAAAAAGTGATGAAATTCCCAACTTTGTAATTTTTGCGGGTTATTCATTACATAATTATAATAATTTTGTTAACTCATTTCCACACCACCATGAGGTAGAGAACATTGCGCATTTTTTTTATTGTGGTATCCCCAGTAGGTCAAATCCACAGATATACCAGCGTTATGCTACAGTAAATTATGTTACATTACTGTGAATTATGTTACTATAAATTATGTTACTTAATAACAGTCTTCGTCATCAATGTCATCATCTAACTCATTGCCTGTGATATTTGGGCTTCCATTGACAAAATCTCTTCTTCTTCGTCCTCGACATCGACGTGAACCTCTGGCGAATTTCGGCATGTTTGACCATTACAGCACCCACATACAATAGAACACTTCAATCCAGCTTTCCTGCAGCCACATGCAACGCCGCATCCTTTTTTACAATTGCATGAAATAAATTTTAATAAAGTCTCGGGTGCTGGTTTCTTTGTCATTCTTACTGGAACAAGCCCGTTGATGTCACGTTTCCAGGCCCAGTTTTCTGGATTTTTTTGGATTCCATACCATTTTTGGACTTGATGGTACGTTCTAAATGCTTGGTACCGTGTAGCGTCGTTCGTTGGTGGCAAAGAGGCAAGATTGAATTTGCTTTTTGTTGTCGACTTTGCGAAACGTTTGTAGAGGACTTCTTCCAAGGTTTCCTTATCCATGTCACCCCCGTATAAAGCAACAAGAAAGCGTGTTCCTGCAACTGCTATGTCTTTTGGTGTTGCATCATGTTGTTTGAAGATTCTTATCATGGCATTGAGTCTTGTGTCGTTTTGCACAAGCGAACAAAATTTATTTTTTCCTTGGTTGAAGAAGGACGATGTTGTATCGTAGCCGCTAAAGGCATGAAGAAACAGAATATTCTCAGCCGCCTCTTTGTATTTCACACTATTCGCGGAATACAATCTTTCAAAAGTTTTGCCTCTACCGGGTTTGCGAAGATATATACTATTTTTTTGTGGTGCTAATGCTGTCATGCTGTCAGCAGAACTAGGAGATCAACGTCTTCGCCAATAATGAAAACAGCGTCATATAATGAACACAAGGAAATCGCAGTATTGACAATCAACTCATCAGCATCTTCTTCAGCCTGCTTAACTGTAAAATCATCCTGTATAATTTGTTTTTTAACATCGAAATCAGACGGACTTTGTTATTTTCATTGGCTAAAAATCGTTCTTGTGAAACATGAACTGGCATTGTTTCGTCGAAAAGAACATCTGCAGACATGTGCTTCTTCGATCGGCGAAGTCTTTCTGCGGTTTTCGTATTTTTTCACCATCATCAAGCGGATATCCATCGAAAACAATGACTGCATATGATCCATAGTGATTTCTTACATAGTGAACGTACTTCTCGCAAATTGACCCAAAATAATCATTCTGATTCCATACAACTTTATGTAAAAGATATCCTCCATCTACAACATTAATTTTGCTACCTTCAAGTTGCACGCCTTCTGGAAGTTGTTCAAAAACACCATAAAATGATGATTTCGTACCTTTGCGCACGAGCACACTGAGTGACCGAGCATCCAGGCAACGTCCTGTAACCACCCCGACTCAATCAGTGTTGCCAAGTCAGCTGTAGACTAGGATCCCACTATAACAAATCAACGTCATCGAGCACACGGATGATGCTATATAAGTATATTGTAACGTAGAAATACGTTAAAATGATATTGTGTAATATGTTCGTACAAAATTTATCAAGAAAACTGGAGTTTTACAATTTTTTGTCAAAATTTTCTTCTTTCAACCGCTGTAACTCATTACCTATAAGACTTACAAAAAAAAACTTTCTACAAAAAATGTAGGTAATTTAGTTGTCTTTAAGTTTGCCTTCAACAATTTGGTTGTAAAAACGACCACTTCACAATTATTTTGAAAAAAACAAATTTTGGCACCTTCAATCCAAGATGGCGGATCGAGCTCGACCCTCCCAAGGTCGAAAACTTTTTTTTTTCTTTAGAGTCCCAATCTTAACAACATATGTGAAAATCGCTACTACCTAACCTTTTGCAAGGTGGAGCCCTTTTTTATCCCCCACTGACTGGACTAATGACTAAAAAAAACATTTTCATCACGTGACTTTTCAACACAAAAATGTTTATCATATGATGATTAATCACGGTAATAAATAAGAACGGTTATGATTAAGAACGATCGTAACTAAGAATAGTGATTTTTAAAAGCATGACATATTCAGCACAATTTGCCAGTTACTCTACGCGAGTGGTACCAAGGTCACCAACTACCAATATGCCAAACAATACCAAGTTAATTGTCACTGACGTGCGTCCGATCACGTCAGACTAAAACCCTTTCCCCCAAAATGTGTTCTTCAGTCAATTTATTCTCTATGTTACGCATAATAAAATGCTTAATTGGGACGATTCACCCTTTTTGGCGCGATATCGAGGTATGTCAACATTTCTCGCTTCAAATTATTACGGCTGTATTTAAAATTGAATAAAACAAAGTTAGTTAACACATCCAGTGAAAGAATAAATGGTAATTATTCGGAAATGCTGGCCACGGATAATACGAAATATTTTAAAATAGAACCTTCTGATTTACCTTAATTACTATAAAAGGAAACTCACTGCATTTGGGAAATTTTTAATTTTTATTTGTATTAGGTAATTCACCCTAAATATTTAGGTATGTTTTATAAATAAAGAAACACTGAAAAAGGGTAAGGTTATTGTAGGTTAGGTTAGGTTAAGTTGTGTTCGCACAAACAGGTCTCCAACTCATCTTGGAAGGAGTTTTATAAATAATAGGTTCTTTAATATTAATCAGGGATTTATTCATATTCCGCGTATTATATTAGTGACTCGATAGTTGAACTAACTAGAAGCTTGCTAATTGGAATCTGGGCCAGTGAGATTGTCTGAGAGCCTTCGCACTGTCTATGGCGACAACTGGCCACTGGCTCCATCTTGCGGACTTCCCCCCAAGCTCTACGCACTGCCATCTGTGCTTGCATCTACAAAGCTTCCTAACAGTAAGGTTGGGTTATTATAGGTTAGGTTATGATAGGTTGGATTATTATAGGTTAGGTTAGGTTGGGATAGGTTAGGTTATGTTAGATTATGTTGCGTTATGATAAGTTAGGTTAGATTATTATCGGTTAGGCTAGGTTAGGTTGTGTTATTATAGGTTAGGTTACGTTAGAATAGGACAGTACAATTAGGACACTGCACACTCGTGTGACAAATCTCAACCGTGTTCAAATGTTGGGCGACTATTCCCCGGTGTTGAAATGATCAATTACGCTAATTCTTCTCATCAGTTTCCATTGAAATGCCGATAAAACAGGGACAACATTCCTACCTTATGCCTGTGCTATAAAGGTTGCAATCTGTTTGTTAAGATAGGGGAATCTAACAAATGGAACTAGCGTTTCTGCATAGAGTTGAAAGGTTTTTGAGCTTCAGACCTGAGGTGACTGCCAAATTCAACATTGAGGCCCACTTGCGATTTGTACAGGGTCTGCACATAGTTCCACAGCCGAGCTCAAGAACTCGAGAGCGAGTCATTAAATAGAGTTTGGCCATAAATAAACCAACCTTTGTGTTTGGCATATTGGTAGTTGGTAGAGTAAATATGGAGTAACTTCATAAATAAACCACTCACAGTAACTGGCAAATTGTGCTGAATATGTCATGTTCTTAAAAATCACTATTCTTAGTCACAATAGTTCTTAATCATAGCCGTTCTTATTTATTACTGTGATTAATTATCATATATGATGAATATGTATGTGTTGAAAAATCACATGATGAAAATTTTTTTTTTTTTAGTTATCTGGTCACCGTTTATTTATGCCTATTACTATGAAAATCTATGCATGACACTCATGACAGGACCTGTCAAATTTACAAAACACAGTTACATAGAACATGCATAGAACCTCCAAAATGCAGTATATTGTTTATACTTTAAAGTATTTTAAATCTATCTATAACGCATGAAAAGCATTTAAGTAGAGTGATGAACATTTTATTTTATTTTTATTATGTGTTGATACAGAGCAGGAATGAAAGGTTTGTCATGTCGGTATCAAAAACATTCCTTGTTTTAAATGTTTATTTATTTTAAACTTTCTAATGATGCACATTGTAAGAAGAGCTCGTAATTATTTTCGACCGGTCAGTGGTTGAGTGGGCATAGCGCTTGGGTCTCACCCGAGCGTCGCGTGTTCGATTCCTCGGCTGGCTAAGTCCTCCATCACAACACAAGCAACATTTTCGGCTTTCTGTGGTGGTAGTAGGAGATTTTCAAACATTGTTGGGTTATTCGTAACCTGGGAATGTTTGTCTTTCTTTAAAAAAAATATATATATATATTTTTAGGCTATCAATAACCCTAAGACTTGTTGGTTATTGCTGCTGTCATTCGAATGCCTTAAGCAGGGTACTCACCTAGAGTGTAGCATGTAATGTATCTGATACTGTATCAATCTGCAAGTGGGTACGGCTCGTCCACGGTAACCGCGTATCCAGCTACGACCTCCCGGATCCGCCTTTAGTGCTCGCTATGGTGCTCGCAGTGAAACCGCCGTCGGCGGGTCACTGCGAGCACACTGCGCTCCACCCGCGAGCGGCGAGCAGTAGACTCGTGCCTACGTACTCACTTGATACAGTATCAGATACGTTTCAGGTTACACGGTTAGGTGAGTACCCTGCTTTATATACATACAAATCGTCCGTGAATTTATTTTTCTAGTGAACAACATGTAAAAATACCATATTCTTATTGTGCAAAGCGGTCCTACCTGTCACGAAGATGGAGCTGCATGACAAGGAGTCAAGCAAAGATGTCTTTTGATAGTAATAATTTATATATTAAAATAGACCAGTCAGTGGCTGAGTTGGCATCTTGTTTGGGTCCCAGCCAGGCATAGTGTGTTCAATTACTCAGCTGGCTAAGTCCTCCATCACAACACAAGCAATATTTTCCGCTTACTGTGGCGGTAGTAGGAGATTTTCTAATAGTGTCAGGTTATTCATAACCCGGGAATGTTTGTCTTTCTTTTAAAATTAAAAAAAGAAAAGAAAAAAATACATATAATGAATTTTTTGCAGATATGTCAGAAAGCGCTCTGTTTTCTGTTAGATTGGTGACTGCAGATTACTATTTAAGCAAACCCATCCCTGAACTAGATGTCCAGTTTTCAGAATTTAGGGGGTCAGAAGTAAAGCAGGTACCTTTTCTTTGGAGAGATTTGCTATTTAACAATTTATTGTTTCGTAAATTCTCCTTGAATCAACCAGGTGTTTGTTTACCACTTAGCAAAATGAAAATAATATTCACTCTTTTCTACACGTAGCTATATTGTGTTCTGAGTATGTATTTGAATTATTTTAGCTACCGATCCTTAGAGTTTTTGGAGCAACTCCACAAGGCAATAAAACATGCTTACACATTCACGGAGTGTTTCCTTACCTCTATATTCCGTGCGATGATCCCAATCCTGAACCAAAGACAGCATACCAAGTAACGTATTGACTGAATAATCACCACTATTTATATCTGCTTGAGTATATTTGAAATCCTGTTATATGTATTGACATCTATTACAGATAGCAAACAGCATCGACAGAGCTTTGAATATATCGTTGAAACAAGCCAATTCAACGAGCCAGCATGTATATAAAGTTATTTTGGTGCAAGGGATGTAAGTTTATACATTAAGTTTAATAATATGGAATAGTTCTATTGAATAGACATGCATTGGTTTATCTAATTTCTGGTTATTTTTCTTTTCTAGACCGTTTTATGGATTCCACACCAAAGTACATCAATTCTATAAAATATTTTTCTACAATCCTTCGTTTATCAAGAGAGTGGCCGACTTGCTGCAGAATGGCGCCATTCTAGGTTTATCTTACCAACCTCATGAAGCTCATATTAATTTCACAATGCAGTTCTTCTTAGATTTTAATCTCTACGGGATGAGTTTTATCAATTTGGAGTATATTAAGTTTAGAAGAAAAAATGCACAAATGACGCAAGACAAGCATTCATACCTTAATGAAGATGAATATCTTCCTGAAACAATTCAGTTCACAAGCTGCTGTGAATTCGAAGGCGATTGCTTAGCACAACACATATTAAATAGGAAAGATGTAATCCACGGTAATCTCGGTGCTAATCCAGGGTTAGAGGCTTTATGGGAAGATGAAAAGCAAAGACTAAATAACATGAATATGTCTGAAACACTTGTTCCAACACCAACTCAAGTGAGAGATAATATACCTCCAACGGACTCTCACTTATACCACGCTAGAAAACTTTTAGTTAAGTTGGCGCTTAATTCTGAAATGCAAAATGATTCTGTCGATCACAATAATATGACTCTTTCAATTCTGAATGATACAGAAAGAGAAAGGTCTAGCATCGAATTTACTCCAGAAGCATCGAAAGAAAAACCTCCCACTATTCTTAATAATGTAGTATATCCTGCTGAAACTCCAGATGAAAGCCAAATCATCAATGCTACCAATGTCATGTTACATCATCCAACGTCCCGGGTCTCAAGAAGGTCAAGCAAGTGCAATAAGTCTATTTTAGAATTAAGTCAGAATCAGACATTATCGCAAGTAAATTGTAAGTACCTGTATTTTATCTGAATGTCGTTATTTTGCTTATTATTACTTTATTTTATGTACATATCTGTATTCCATCCCTTTGGCAATTTTGGGAGAAATACTTGACAGACAGCAAACACCCGCATAGTCTTTTTGGGAGATATGTCTCCCAGCCTGACATGATCTCATAAAAGGTATGAGTAAACACTGTTAGAAAGAGAGAATACACGCGTTCATATGTTGATTTATAATACTAAAATCTGAAAAAGTCTTTTATCTACTTTCAAAAAAAAATTCGCTGTTTTTAAAAAACGTTCAAAAACAGCGACTTTATCTGGAATCGAATGTATTGCGAAAATATTTTGTTGCCAATCTGCATTCTGACAGTTCATGTACGAGAAGTACGTTGCAAAATGTGGGAGGCTTTGAGGGTTAAATTCATATCTCAATTATTTTGGTGACTTACAGTGGACAGTGATGACATGTACCTGATGGACATGTTAAAAGATATGGAAACCAATATTGAAGAGGATAGTATTCTGGGAACACAGACAAAACAAGATGTAGAGGAGGATGAGATTGAAGAAGAAATTCACCATTTCAACGAAAGATTTACGGAAGAGGATTTCAATATGACGTAAAGATAATGAATTGTTTATCCCATTGATATACGGTAATTTATAAAGAATGAATAGTATTATTTGGATTGAAATATCATTTATCAATTTCTTTTACAGCGTGAATGATGATAAAACTTCATCTCAATCTTCTGTGTGGAATGATACTTTCTGGGACAATGTCCAAAATATTTCCCAGTTGGATGGATCTTGGGATGTTGACGGTAGTTGACAGTTTTTTAATAAGTATAATTTTAATTTTTTAAATATTAATTGGATTAGGTAATAATTCAATAAACTTTGGTGTTGTCCTCAGATGAACAGTCCACTTCTTCACAGTCTAAAAGAAAAAGAAAATTAAAAGTTGGCCTTTCTAAGCCAAAAAAGAGAATACCACTTAAAACAAAGGAGGAGGAAAAACAAATCAGAGTATTAGAAACTCAAGTTCAGTCTCTTAAGAAAAGTGTAAATATGGAAATGAAAATAGAAGGTTTCAAATATGAGCTACGGAGTCAGGCAATCAGTCCTAAAAAATCTCCCGCCAAGCGGTTAAGTAATTTCAAGCCATTAAAAATGACTCTCGAAGAATCACCATCACATCTTGAGAAATTAACTACTAGTAAAAATCTAGAAAAGAGTTTTCCTGTGAAACAAGAATTGGACACTTCAAAATCCAAAAAAACATCATTTATGACCAAAAAGTCTTTTGATATGACCCAAGAATCCACATCAGATGATGACTACCAAAGTATTTCTAGTTTTTCAGATGAAGGTAAAAGCAAATGCATTAAAACTCTCTTTCCAAAAAATGAATTTAATGAAAACAAAATATTCCACTCTCCTGAAGATGAAAACTCAAATACTGTAAGCTCTCCCGATTACAATGAAGACAACAATGTACAAAAAAATGCTTTAACATCATCTGCATACGACAGGTGTCATAATTATATTCCTGAAGCGGGATCTTCAAGAATTACAGACATTTTAATGGAAGACAAGGAAGTAGAATCATTATCCCTGACACCGAACTTAGAAGACTCTCAACTTGATGAAAGTGATAGAGGAATCGTAAGTTTTTATAATACTACGCATCATCAAGATACAAGTTTCGCTGACGGGGACTTTATCCAGTATTCTCCAATGAATGTTAGCAAGTTACCTTCAACTAATAAAAAATCATCCATCAAGGAAGATGACATTGCTGTTAAATTGCATTATGATACATCATTTTCTCCAGAAGGTGCCAAATCAAGAATTATAAATGTTACAGAAAAGGGAATGAATAAATGCAGTACAATTAAAGAAAAGAAGAAAATAACGGTATTAGTACCAATGTTGAATCCACCTTCATTCAATGAAGTCCGATCAACAATGCATGAACACGGTATTCCTCATTGTATTCACGAACAGCCATTTTACTCAAACGCTAAAGATGCCGGCAATCAAATTGAAGTGGGGCAAATCATACTCAAGATAAAAAGTAAAACCTTAGCCAGTCTAAAACCTTTTCAATCAGATGTTACAAATTCAAACAGTCTAGAGGTGTGGAGAGAAAATATGTTTTTATCAAACAACATTACACAAGATTACTTGAATGTTAAAGATTTAGCAAGTCTCCTGGCTAGTAATCGATCTTGTGTTTTAACTCCTGTGATGCGACCTCCTTCTGCACAAGAAGTGAAGAATTGGCTCAAAGCAGCGGAGACCAGAAACTTAAAAAACCAACTTGAAATTCCGATAGAACCAGAGAAAATGATCTTATACTTTCCATCTAGTCCTGGTCAAGAAATGAATAATAGTCAAATGGAATTAAGTTTATCTTCATCATCTGATACATCAGTAATTACGCCATCACCAGATGAAACTATTGTCATACGCAAACGAGTTTCCATTGTTTTAAATGAGCTTGAAGATGTGAACCAAGAAATAAAATCGACAGGTAAAAAAATAAAGACTCTCAGTCAACCAGTGAGAAAACTGAGACCACGTTCATTGCGCCTTTCTCTCGCGAGGAAACTTAGCTTAGATAGTAATGATTGCACCCCAAGAGAACTGTCGCAAGGGTCCAATGAGTCTGACATTGTGTGCGGTCAACAGTCTGAATTTAATCAATCACCAATTATAGAACATTCACAAGAAATGTTCTTGGGAGAAATTGAACAGCCTGATCCAATAATAGAAGAAAATATTGCCCCAATTGACAGTGTAAGTTCAGTCATACAATTTCTGTCACATAAATTTATTTTTAAAAACATCTATTTGAATTTAGATTTTGTTTTCGCGAATGAATAAATGCAAATCTTGGAAGTGGAAATTAACCCACTTCCCAACATCCTATCGAGCTAAACTCGGCAGATCGACTCATTGAACTTTTGGTGGCAATCACGCACCCACATGAGTATATATACGCAATTCTCTGAAATTGGATAACATGACATTTACTGTATACAAATTAAATGTCATTCTTAACCAATCGGGATTCGGCTCGGTTGGTAGAGTTGTTGACTGCAGTTCCTGAGAAGGAAGGTTCAATCCTCAGTCAAATCAATTTATTTTTTTTTATGTCTTAAAAGACATTGTAAAATAGTGAAGTGTATAATAAAAGAGCATGTTTTTTTGAGATTGATTTTTTTTATTATTTAAAATTTTGAAACAGTTATTTGTGGTGGAATTCCATTTTCAAATGGCTTTTTTATTTGGTGTGTTTGTTTACAGTTGAATTTTTTTACAGAAATGCATCAATGTGGATATATCTCTTTCACAGACTGTAGATAAAACTGCAAATCACAGCACGACACTTGGCTTCAAATTTTCCGGTGAAAATTATCAAGATGCTCCAACTATTCATGAGGTATGAATTTGTTACACTAACGAAAACATTGAATTGAACTTCTTACCATTTTACTCTCATTTTATATATATTTTTTTTCAGAATGAATATTTGACAGTAATAGTCTTAGAAGTTTTGACTTCTACTAGAGGAGACATGTGTCCAGATCCTGCTCTCGATCCGATATTAGCCGTATTTTATTGCATCGATAACGACTGTCCAGTAAACCACGTGCTACCTCAGAAAGAAAGTGGAATAATAATTGCAAAAGATGGTCACTTCAAAACTGAATACAACGAGACAGCTTTCTCTTACATGGAGGGATTGAACAAGAAAAACAAAATAGTTTTCGTAGAAAATGAAAAGCTGCTTTTCGAAGAAGTGTTGAATTTAATCGCAAAATGGGATCCTGATATTTTATGTGGTTACGAAATAGAAATGCTTTCTTGGGGGTTTCTCTTTCAAAGAGGGTTTGTCTTAGATATGAACATGGCGTCCAAAATATCGAGAGTACCATTTGAAGAAAAAGCCGACTGGAAAAGGACTTCTCAAGAAATAAACAAAGATATCAAATTAATAGGACGTATTACTTTGGACGTGTGGAGGCTACTACGGCACGAAATAGCTCTGACAAGTTATACGTTTGAAAGTGTAATGTACCACATCATGCACGAGAGAGTTCCTCAGTTCTCTCACAAGACTTTATATTTCTGGTGGAATCATCCTTCTGGTCTACTGAGGACACTCTCTATGGAGTATTACCTCACAAGAGTCACGGGTATTGTTCATATATTACAGCAACTGGATCTTGTAGGTAAGTACAAAAATTGCAAACAACCGATGGTCCTGTATAAATCTCTTGATCTAGGGGTCTGGGTGGGGTATGAGGGGTGGGTGGGAATCTAGGGATTTTTTTTTTAGTTTATTGGGGAAACAAACAGTTTTACAATTTTATATAAATCATTTCATTTGACATGTTGCATTAAGCAGTGAATTTTCCACATAAAAGGATCAGACCTATCCCCACACTGCGGCGCTAGGCAATAGGTCTCTCAGTTGGAGAGGTCATAGGGTCTCTCCAAATAAGCCTGTCCCGATCTGGCACGCCACACAGCTGGTGGGCAGGCGCATCCCGAACACACATCACCCCATGAACCCGGATAAGCTATAACAAACAACATTATCCAAAAAGTTGTGACACCTTAGGGGCCGCGCTAAAAGCAGCGGCTTTTGTCTACCGACTATTAGAATCGTATTCTGGCTGTGCTGGAGAGGCTAGAGGCAAACCATGTAACCATATTTTTGGCACCAGGAGGGTTCGAGAGTGCTTTAAATAAACTACGACATGAGTCGATAGTTGACTGCCTAAGAGTGCACATTGAAATAACCAGATCCAGCGCAGAAAAGTAAAGTTCGCTAAAGTAAAATATTAATAATAATATTTGGCTAATTTATATACCGCCGTTTTCTTGAAAGATCACCTTAAGGGCGCTGTACAGAAGAAGAAGGAAGTTCTACTATATTAGGGTTTTTTATAATTAATTTTAGAAGACGGGTGCAAAATGCGCCCAATGGGTTAGCTGGATATATATCTTAAATGAATGAATTAAATTAATCGTCGGTCTTTACCGCATTAAGATGATTCATCTGCCAACAATCAAACAGATTGACGTGTTATGTCCCCACTGATATTGTCCACTATCCATTGGTAGGCAAGTCAATAGCATTTGACTTTATCATAAGTAGTTGAGCGGAATCGCTAGAGAATTTATGTGTATGCATCAACAATTCAAAGCAACGATTTACAGCGCAGGCCATTGTGGAACTTTTCTGCCCAGGATCTGAAAGTTCATTTTTAATCAAACTGCCTGGTGTACTGAATCGTATAACAAATGTTCAATTTTGGAAACAAGCACGAACTTTTGTTTACCCGCTATGAGATTTTTAATTAAGTTTTTCATGCATTTTTAAAGCACCATAGGGTAGTCACCGAACCTCGGTAGTGTGCAGTCGTGTTTACCAGTGCTCTGTGTTTGACGGCTTACTGACAGCGGCGCGGCGTACAGATAAGATTTATTTATTGTTACCTTTTCGTATTAATTATTTTTGTTTCTGTTATTGGTTTGCGACGCAGTTGCGTGTATTATTTCTATTATTTATTATTTCTAAAATAATAATTATTGTTTATTTTTATTTTTTTTAATTTGTTGAGATGGAGGAGGATGAAAATCGACCTCCAGACCCTGAGTCCATTTCTAATATTGCAGACGTCTACGATTCTGATGATTCCCAAACCTCTGTAACCATTCCTTCCCGAAAAAGACGACCTCCGCTTTGCCTTTTTTTTTTTTTTTTTTTTTTACAGTATTACCGCACAAGAGTCCCAACTGCTCCCGTCTGGAGCCAGTGAGACTATGGCATCCCCAATTGGGGTATGATGTGAGGCTGAGGGTATTGGGGAGGGGAGGGAGATGGGGAAGAGGAAGGTGGGGAAGTACCTGGCTATTCAGATCTGGTCACCAAACACGGCTAAAGCCATTTCAAGCAACGTTTCAATTCTGAATGGTGGTCTTACACCAGGGCGATACTGAGAGTATCTTCCACTCTGGAACGTGCCGCAAATATACTATATATTATTTTAAATTAATTAATTGTGAAATAACACAAATTAATCAAATAAAATTTATTTGCGCACGCCGGGTTCGAACCCGCGACCTTCGGATCTGTAGTCAAAAGCGTATACCACTAGACCACGCCGGCCGTCAAATGTACCTCCTAAAATTAAATCTCTTTCACAAACAAACGAAGCCCCAATCTCTCATGGAAGTTATAATGATACCATTCCTACAGAAGCAAAAGCCATTGAGCTTTTGTATTTTTTTTTTTTTTTTTTTTTTTAATTCCTTTATTTTTCCCAATTTTTACATTAATTACATACAATATTATATAAATCAATAAGAATAATGGGAACCCACTAAGGCGCAGCCTGTGCGTGGGTAATATATTTAAGTTATTATTTTATTGTACCTAGAAATAAACAAATTGTGGGCATATAAAATAAAAACAAGAATACATTTTGTAAAAGCGTTTTGTATAAAAAGTGTTTATAATAGTGTATAGTGAAGTTATAAGTGTTTATTGTAATATATGTAATATATGGTGAATATTTTATGAGAAACATAAATTGATACAAATTAAATAAAAAAAGTTTCAACTGCTGTGTCGAAAAGCCATAATTTTAATTCTTTTAAATATTGAGGAAGTTTAGTTATCACTTGAATATTTTTCGGTAAAAGATTGAAAGTACGAGGTCCAATGAAACTGCAGTGTGTTTGCATTTGTTTTGTGTTCGTTTGGGGAGTATAAAATACATTATTATTTCTAATGTTGGTTCTGTTTTCATTTATTTCGAATTTATTTTTGTTTTTAAAGATGTATTTCATAGTTTGCAAAATAAATAGTTTACGGAGACAGAATAGTTTAGATTCTTTGTATAACTCATCCGTTGAAAATGTTCTTTTCCGACTATACATAACTTTGATGATATAATTTTGAATTATTTGTAAAGGTTTGATATGTGCATTAAGCGCACCGCCCCATCCTATTATTCCGTATATGAGTGAAGATTGCACCAAAGAAAAATAAATCATTTTCAGTTTTTCAACATTGAGCACTTCTTTTAGTCTGTAAAATGTGTATGTAAGATATCTTAATTTACAGACGGTATTATTAATTTGTGACTGCCAATTTAATTTTGTATCAATAACAATACCTAAATATTTAATCTTTTCAACTTTTCCGAGTTCAAAGCAAGATGAGCATATTTCTTGATTACAGTTAACGTTATGTATTCGAATTTTAAGGTTATTAGGGGGTTTATTTTTACTATTTTTAGAAAAGGTTAGGTAAAATGTTTTATTATAGTTTAAGAAGAGTCTATTACTTTCTAGCCATGATGAGACATATGTAATACATTTTGTTGCCTTCAAAAAAGTTTCAGGCCAGGATTTTCCGTTCACTATTATTACTGTATCATCTGCGTAAGATACAATTTTACCAGGGATTATAACATCACATAAATCATTTATGTATATTAGAAAGAGAATTGGGCCAAGCACAGTTCCCTGTGGTACTCCATTTTTTATTCCTGTTTCAGTACTATAAAAATCCCCTATTTTTGTTTTTTGTTTTCTGTCTTTGAGATAGCTAGTAAGAATTTTTAGTGTATCATTTTTTAAACCTATTTGATTCATTTTTTTAATAAGTAGATTGTGATTTACCGTATCAAAAGCTTTTCTTAAGTCTAGGAATATAGCTAAACTCTTTTTATTTTGATCAACAGATGTGTATAATTTTTTAGTCAGATCGAATATTGCATCTTCAGTGCTTAGTTTTGTTCTGAAGCCATATTGATTTTGGGACAGAATTTTGTTTTGTTCTAGGTAATTCATTATTCTATTTTTGATACATTTTTCAAATATTTTTGAGAGGTTTGAGACCAAGGAAATAGGTCTGTAGTTGTCTAATATGTGCGTTTCTCCTGATTTGTGAATTGGTATTATGATAGAGGTTTTTAATTGTTCGGGAAAATGTCCCTCTTTTAAGGATATATTAAAAATATGTAGCAATGGAGTTAAAATGTAATGTTTTTTTTTTTTAGTGTGTTGCCTGATAAACCATCAATTCCTGTAGAATTTGTTGATTTTAGACCATCAATGTGTTTATCAATTTCATCTGTTGTGATGGGTGAAAAATATTCTAAGGAGTTAATTGAATCGTTAGTTGAGTCTAAGTGTAAAGATGAGTCTACGGGTATTGTATTATCAATTTTGCTAGAAGATTCAAGTATTTGATCTACTACATTTGTAAAAAAGTTGTTAAAGTTTTCTGCAATAGTCGATTTGTCAGTTATAATATTTTCATTTATTATAATCTCATTGACATCGGTTGATACTTTTTTTTTTTTGTTCGTGATTTCATTAATAATATTCCATGTTTTTTTGGTATCATTTTTTGCACTATCAATTTTTTCACAATAATACTTCTTTTTGCAATTTCTTATTAACCTATTTAGTAAATTTCTGTACATTAAATATTTCGTTTTCATGAAAGGCATAATACTTGTGTTATTTTTTTGACAGGCTTTTTGATAATTTAACATCTCTTTGTATAATTTATCTCTTTGTTTGATAGAGACTATTAGTCCTACAGTGATCCAAGGCTTTATTTTTTTATAATTTCTCTTAGCGATGACAATTTTATTTGTACTCTTGGAAATATAAGCTTCTAGAGTTTTATAAAATAATTCTAATGCTGAATTTGGGTTAGCTATTGATAGTATGTTGTCCCATTTTTCTGAATGAAGTAAATTGTTTAATGTGTTGTAATTAATTTCATTTATTTCAACAGTGTTAGAGTATTCTTTTGAATTTGTGGTTAAGATGTTGTGTCCGTAGAATGTTGGGTAGTGGTCAGTAATGTTTGTTTTTAGAGTTGAAGATTTAGTTATAATGTGTTTGTGTGTTTTGATAAATATGTGATCCAGAGTCGTGGAATTATTTAGATTTTCTCTTGTTGGTGAGTTTATGTATGATTGATATCCTACATAAGACAAACAATCTAAGTATTCATTTGTACATTTTGTTCTTTTGTTGTTTTCATTAATGTTTATATTAATATCACCAGTTAATATTGAAAAGTTAAAGTTATTTCTGTTTGTCATTTTTATAAGTGAATTAAGTTCATTGTTGAATAGAGATTCATTTAAGGAAGGTGATCTATAGATAGCTAATAGCAAATAAGTGCAATTACTATGGGTAAATGTTAATTTAATTGCGTTAGCTGTTTTAAAGTCTAGAATTTCGAAGGCAGGTTTTTTAAGACAATTTTTTATAAATAAAGTGATTCCATCGTGACCAGTATGTTTACATTCGGATGAAATAGTTACATATCCTGGCAAGTTATAGGGAATTACTTCTTTCATTTGCGTTTCTGTTAAAATGACAATACTAGGAGAAAAATCAAGACTATCGAGAAGAATACAAAGCTCATCAAAGTGCCTTCTTAAACTTCTAATATTCATATTAAGAATTGAAAAGTTAACGTCCTTAAAGTGATTATTTAGTTCACTAGTGTTTTTACAAATGTAATTTTCATACAAAAAATTTTCATCAGACATTTTGATGGATATAAGTAATTTTCACATGCAATGCGGTTAGATGGTCCTTTATTCTGAAGGGATGTCATTCGGCTGCCTTATATGGATGATTGGAGCTGTTTCATCTTTTCTCATCATAACGTTACCGTTTTTCGCCCAGATGAATTTGTAGCCGAGTCTTGAGGATTTCGCCAGAAACAGGAGGTGTTTATTTAGTTGCGTTAATTGTTCGTTTATGAAAATTTTGTTATCTTCCGGAAAATTTATTTTTTTAGTGTACAAGACACCATATTTTCTTTTTTGGTCGATGATTTTGTCTTTTGTTTCTTTGTTTTGGAATGATACAATTAAGGCTGGATATTTGTTTAAAGGGTTTCTGTTTCTGATACGATATATATTTGTTATTTTTGATGATTCCATTTCGCATTTGATGGTTTCCATAATATTATTGACTATTTTTGGTAAGTTTTCATTTTCTTTAAAAGGTATACCTTGTATCTCAATGTTATTTTGTTTGTGTAATTGTTCCAGTTTGTTTATTTGCTGTTTTATTTCGTTGTTTTCTGATTGCAGTTGTTTGATCAGTGTATCTTTCTTTTTATTATTTTCTTCATATTCATCAATTTTATTACAACAAAATTCTACTGATTTCTTAAGATCTCTTAGTTCATTTTTAATTTGTTCTCTAAAAGATTTCATCAATTGTTCCGATAAATCTTCAAACTTTTTTTCCATGAATTTAAATATTTTATTTGTGTTGTAGTCATCATCAGAGTCGCTAGATGGTGTTTTTTTGGTGGTTTTCTTTAGCTTGCTCATTTTAATGTATTTGATGAAATTCACTAGATGGCGTTACACTTATATTATTATAGTTTTTGATTATTATTTTTTCTTTTATTTAAAAAAAAGTTGCTTTAAGCAGGGAGCGAACTCAGCTCCTCCGCGACAATAGTGAGCGACGCTAAAGTTGCAATCCTCTACGCCACGGCCTATTTATCCGCAACCGTGATAATATTGGTACTAATATGTGATATTAGCCTGACTGAAACAGTATTCGGTTTGCGCTAAATAACAATTGCGACAACACTTTCACTGAACACGACACAGATTTAAGATCACTTTAGGATACTGATCAGCGGGCGTTTTAAAACAAGTACGCAATAAAAAGTTCACCACTGTTCCGCAGTTATATATTCACCAATATTTTTGGATTATTTCGGTAAATTAACTATTAAATTTTGATCATTTATGCAGAGCGATTTTTAGCGTGCACGCACAGTTCGAATGTAGGTACTCTATTCTATTCTATTTCATCTTCAGCTCCATTTATTGTTAATGTCCAAAGGACTGAACAGGGGAAAATAATTCATCCCTTGGATTTTGGTAAATTTATTTTTAGCTCAAAACTCAATAACCTCGGTATTATAAATGGATCAATAAAACCGGAAGGTCGATACAAACTATCCATAGAATTTAAATCCGCCACATTAGCTAATGATTTTGTTACAAAAATAGGTTCTCTTTCAAATAATAAATTTAAATCTTTCATACCTACTTTCAATTTAACCAGAATGGGCAGAGTAAGAGGTATCCCAACCGATCTATCAGAAACAGAAATAGTAGACGCTCTTAATGACTCTCAATTAACTCCAAAAGTTTTAAAAGCACGTCGTTTGAATTTCAAGGATACTTCCACCGGCACCACTATATGGAAACCTTCCCAATCCGTTGTTATTACTTTTGAAGGTCAAACATTACCATCCCGTGTATTTATTTATTATAACGCTCTTCCCGTTGAAGTATACAGATTCCCGACGATCCAATGTTTCAACTGTTGCCGTTTTGGCCATTCAAAACCTATTTGTCGTTCCCCTCCTCGTTGCTTCCATTGCGGAGAGGATCATCCCTTTGAACAGTGTCAAAATACAACGAATAACCCGATTTGTATTAATTGTAAGGGCAACCATACTGCTGTTAGTGTGGCCTGTCCAGAGTTATCTAGACAGAGAAATATCAAACAGTCAATGGCTGCAGACAACATTTCCTACTTTCAGGCTTCTAAATTATTCCCTCCTACGAAAAAATCTTTTGCAGAGATAACATCTAACGCTTCTCTCTTTCATTTTTCTTCCCCTAAATCCCCTCTATCATCTTCCCACAAAGAAACAATTTTCAAACCGGTAAAATCTAATCCAAAATTTATTCCTTCTTTCGATAAAAAACTACATAATGATCTTTTACTTAACCCGAATGGGAATAATAAATCCCACGCTCCCAATGGGACTGCCTTAAAAAACTGTTCCACTTCCGATATCTTACCTAAAGTCATGATTGAAAATTCTTCTTTTATTCAAACTTTAATTACCCTATTAATTACAATCCTTTCAAATAACAATAAAGTACCGTCCAACGCTGCCGATTATATGAAATCTTTACTCTCTAGCCTTCCCGATGTATCCGCAACTGAGCAAAATACTTCAATGGAATAGTAGAAGTCTATTCGCCAACAAAATTGATCTTGTACAGTTACTTGATGAACATAATATTTCAGTTGCTGCCATCTCCGAAACGTGGTTAAAACCCTCATACCAATTTAAGATTCCTGGATATCATTGTCTAAGACATGATAGACTGGATGGCAAAGGTGGCACTGCTCTTATTATACATAATTCTATCCCTTTTAAACAAATTATTTTCCACACTCTATCCAATAATTTTCAGATAGTAGCAGCTGTTGTATCTGATATAACATTACTATCAATATATATCCCTCCCTCTACAATTTTTGTTGAAAACGAATGGTCAACATTTATATCCCAGATTCGTCCCCCGTATATGATACTTGGGGACTTCAATGCTCATTCTCCTTCTTGGGGCAGTGAGTTAACAAACCGTTCTGGCCATAATCTATTAGAATTTATGGATACCTATAATTTATGTATTCTAAATGACGGATCTCCAACTCGTTTCACTGCCCCTCAACATCGGAAAAGTGCAGTCGATTTATCTCTTTGCTCATCTTCGGTGATTCCCATATGTTCTTGGAACATTCTTAAAGATCCCCTTCCCAGTGACCATTTTCCTATAATAATTACCTTCCACCATCTATCTTCCATGCATTCCTTTTCGATAAACAATAGTTTTAAATTTAAAACGAAAGACGCGAATTGGAGAAATTTTTCTTCAGAATTAGACTCCATTGTTCAAGCATCTAAGTCTTCCCTTGTCAACACTAGTTTACAATGTGAATTATTTCCTAACATGATAATAAAAGCTGCAGAAAAAACACTTAAAAAACGTAATGTTAACATTAAGATTAAACATTCCACCCCATGGTGGGATGAAGAATGCACTAGTGTCGTTAAATCCAGAAGAGAAGCAATTTCCATTTTCCGTAAATGTATGTCTTTCGAAAATTACCTTTCTGTGAAACGCGCCCAGGCAGAAGCAAAACGCGTTTTGAAAAACAAAAAGCGGTCTGGATGGCGAAAATTCTGTGAACGCTTGTCTCCTGAATCTCCCCAGTCATCCGTATGGTCCAATTTAAAAAAATTCGGTTCGTCATATACTCCCCAGCGTTCCAAACATATTCCAGAAGAAATTATTATAGGTTTTGCTGATAAGATAGCTCCTCCGTCAGTTGCCAGATGTGAGGAAATGCCTTCCTTTATTTCTTATCCATCTCACTCTAGCTGGCTGGACTCTCCTTTCTCAGTAAGTGAATTAAATCGAGTAATCAATTCCCTTCCAGACTCTTCTCCTGGCCCTGATGGAATCTTATATTGTTTCATTAAAGCATTTTCAGATATGTCGGTTGAATATTTTTTGTCCCTAATTAATTACATGTTCGAAACAGGATTTATACCGGAAGTCTGGAAAGTTCAAAAAATCCTTCCGATTTTAAAACCAGGCAAAAATCCATCTGAAATCTCATCCTATCGTTCTATTGCTCTTTCGTCATGTTTAATGAAAGTAGCAGAACACTTAATAAAGAACAGATTGGAATGGTTTGTTGAAAATCACAGAATTATCTCTCCTAATCAATATGGCTTCCGGGAAAAGAAATCAATCATAGATAATTTAAGTGTGTTAACAACAGACATCCGTATATCTCAGTCCCTTAATTCTTGCACTCTGGCCACATTTCTTGATCTTTCGTCAGCTTACGACGATGTATTAATTAACATTTTGAAAGAAAAATTAATTAAAATAAAAATTCCCTTAAAATTAGTTCAATTTATTATTAATTTACTAACAGACAGATCCATTATTATCCACTTTTCCTCAAAAACGATAAATCGCAAACTATGGAAGGGATTACCTCAGGGGTCCGTAATCAGTCCATTATTATTTAATATATATAAGTGATTTAGACAGTTTAATTCCTTCATCTATCAAGCGACTTTATTTTGCTGATGATTTCCTTATATATTTATCACACAAAAATCTATCGCGCGCTGCGAAGGAATTGAATTTGGCTTTACATAATATTAAAGTTTGGTTGTTGTCTAATGGGATGAATTTAGCTACGTCTAAAACCAAAGTAGTGGCTTTTACGCGCAAAAGAAAAATACCCCCCTTTTCTGTCTGCTTTGATAATGTCCCTCTTCAAATCGTTAAGCAAATTAAATTTCTTGGACTACTTTTGGATCATAAACTTTCCTGGCTCCCGCATATTCAGAACATTTCGGCTAAGTGTGAAAAGGGGCTAAATATTATGCGAGCTGTTTCCAGAGTGTGGTGGGGATCTCATCCTATTACTCTCAAATTAATGTATGGTGCTCTAGTGCGAAGCCATTTAGATTATGGAACATTTCTTTTCGATCCTCTTCCTAAATATTTGGACAAAAAACTTGAAAGAATTCAGTCCAAAGCGCTCAGAATAATTATTGGAGCGATGAAATCTTCTCCAATTAATTCTCTCCAGGTAGAATGTGTTGATCCCCCCTTAATTTTGAGGAGACAATTCCTAGCTGATAAATATATTTTTAAATCCTTTTCTGTATCGCGTCACCCTTTAGAACAAAGCCTTGATTATTTGTTCAATAACTTAAATAACGAAAAAAGATCGACAGATAAAAATCGACTTCCTCTCCTTCTAAAAAGTTTTCTTTCATTCAAATCTCTGTCTTCTTCCCTCCAAAATCTACAAAAAGATCCTATCCTTTCTATTTTCACCATCCCATTTGATTCTATCAATTATATCCCCAAAGTTATAACTTCAGACTTCCGAACTGATATTTTAACCTCATCTAATCAAAATGTTCAGAAAAAATTTAAAAACATTATATCTTCTAAGTTTCCAGAATTTTCACTCATCTACACAGATGGTTCTAAGTCTGATAACAAAGATTGTGGAGCTGCGGTACACATTCCCGAATTCGATTTAGATTTGTCTTATAAATTGCCTAAAGAAATTTCTATATTTACTGCAGAATGCTTCGCAATTGAACAAGCTTTGAGTCAAATCCAGCTTTTCAATATTCGACGAGCCTTACTGTGCACTGACTCACTAAGCGCAGTGTTGAAAATTTCCTCAAATATCCATAAACCAGAAGACTATATTATTTATAATATCAGAAACACCCTTAAATCTTTAAATGAATTAAATTTCGAGACAATATTGGTTTGGGTCCCTGGCCATTTGGGAATTGAGGGTAACGAGAAAGCCGATTCTCTAGCTAAACTTGGAACAATGTCTGGCTCTAATCCTTTAGATTTTAGAATTCCTATCTCTGACGTCATCCCAATTCTTAAATCCAACATGATTCGCTCCTGGGAAGAAAATTGGACTAATACGAAAACCCGAACTGGTGCTTTTTATGCTGGAATACAAAATCATATTCCAAGTAAACCTTGGTTCCACGGCAAGAAAAAATCCAAAAGATTTATATCCTGTATCTCGAGAATGAGAATTGGTCATTGCTCCATTGCATCCCATTTGTTTAAAATCCGGGTCCTAGATAGTCCACTCTGCCAGTGCGGCATGGAAAATGAGACTCTTGATCATGTTTTCTTTAATTGTAAAAATCATTCATTTTTCAAAGGCATTTATCGTTTACTTATAAAAATCACCCACCAATCTCCTCTTAGTATTCCTTATTTACTTTCTCTCAACAATTCTCGCATTTTCTCAGTTCTATACAAGTTCATAGACTTGAATGACTTCAATATTTGAGATTTCCTATTCCCGTATAGATTTCCCATAAAATTATAACCATCTCCCTTAACTTTAACGGCACATAGCACTCTCTTAAGGGTGAATTGCCTAATACAAAAAAAAAAAAAAAGCACCATAGTAAAAAAGGAAATCCATAAGCAGAATTTTCGAGGACTACATTGTGATTATTACAATGCGAGTTGCCTGTACACTGTAAGATTCATTTATTAACAAATCACGGAAAGGGAGACAGTGACGCTGCCTCCCCGTTCCGCGCACTTGGTTTGCTCCCCTTTCCTCTGATTGACTTGTCTGTCAATTTGAATGTCTTTGGTAAAATATGTATCTTTTTAGAATATTAAACATTTAGGTATGCTTTTTTGTAAATTCTTCAATAGTTAGGAGATCCACTGTATGTGTCTATGATTTTAATATTTCAGGCAGAACATCAGAACTGGCACGTCTCTTTGGTATCCAGTGGTACGAAGTGATGTCCCGAGGCTCACAATTCCGGGTTGAATCTATGATGATCCGAATGACGCGTCCAAGGAACTATGTTTTAGTTTCTCCAAACATGATACAGCGGGCAGGAATGAAGGCTCCTGAATACTTGCCACTAATAATGGAACCCGGTAAATACAAAGATTCTTGCTTTTACATTTATACAAAATATTAATGGGTTTCGTATCCTATTAATATTCATGCTAAAAATTACAAATTCTTGTCACAATTTCAATAAGCTAAACTATTTTATATTTGATTTCAGAATCTCGATTTTACAGTGATCCTGTGATTGTTTTGGATTTCCAAAGTTTATATCCCTCAATGATGATTGCATATAACTATTGCTTTTCTACGTGCTTGGGAAAAGTCAATAATATGGGAAGGTATACACATATTTAATATGATATCACCATTTGTTTCATGATAATGTTCCACTTATTCTATATAATGATATTACACTTTGTTTTGTGTTAATGTCCACTTATTCTATATAATGATATCCAGAGATGTGCAAAATGGGTACCCAAAACCATTTGAAATGCAAAATGGAAATGGGTCAAAACTTTTCCATTTGAAAATGCAAAATGCAAAATGGTTTTTAGAAAAGCATTTCAAATGCAAAATGCAAAATACCTATTTTCAAAATGCATTGAAAATGCAAAATGGTTTCTCAGGTCAAACAATTAAAATAATTATAGAATTTTTAAATAATTTTGTCATTTAATAATGGACATCAATGTAGAACAAACATATTACATGATGGTAAATCCAAAAACACCACGACTACAGATTATGAAACCAAAAAAAATTTGCGCCTGACTAATGTTGCCAACGTAAAAACATAGAAACTGCTATCCAACATTTATTACAGCGTCATGGTCCCATGTTCAGTATTTGAATCAGTATTTTTTGTAATGGTATCACTCAATTGCCAGGGCTCCTACCAGGGAGCAACTTGACAAATGTAAATTATCTCTCATAGCGAGGTTGAGAACCGACTGATATTTGGGGCTTATGAAAAAAAGATGAGTGGAGATAGTAGGAAGAATGTTGCAAAAAAGCATTTAAAATGGAAAATGCATTGAGAAAAGCATTTAAAATGCAAAATGCAAAATGGTTTTTAGAAAAGCATTTAAAATGCAAAATGCAAAATACCCATTTTGCATTTCCATTTGAAATGGATTTATTTGAAATAAAGCACATCTCTGATGATATCACTATTTGTTTCATGATAATATTCCACTTATTCTATATAATGATTTGTTTCATGATAATGTTCCACTTATTCTATATAATGATATCACCCTTTGTTTCATGATAAAATTTCCACTTATTCTATATGATTTAAATTTTTATTTACCTTATTTAATTTAAATTTTTATGTGGAAAAAATAATTAATTACATAAAAAAAACGAATATATGTATCCAAGACACTATCTAGCTTGCTTTTAATTCGGGAAGAATCTTGCTATCATACATAATGATGTCAATAAAAATATGTATTAAGAAAATGCTGGTAGTTCTTAGTCGAAATATGATACAATTAAATATGACCAAAGGAAACAGGGTCAGATTAGCTCAGTGGTAGAGCAGCGCCCCGTCAAGGCTATTTTTTTTTTTCAAAGGGCGGAGACGGTTTTCACATAGTTCCCGTGAGCACTTAGACCATAGGCCCATTGTGCTATCTCCCATTTTACCTTAATCCTTTAACAACAACCCAATCCCTTTAATAAAGTTCACCAGGGTTGTTATTGGGTATGTGGCTATGTCTTCTGGTTCTACTGTATGTCTCTCCAGGTATCTGAGCCTAGTTCCGACCAGGGCAGGACATTGGCACCATAGGTGAATTGGAGTCTCTTCATCCTCTTCACATTTCCTGCATCTATTGGTGTTTTCCACTCCCAATATCTGCATGTGTCTCCTGAGATGGCAGTGTCCCGTTAGTAGTCCTACCAGTTCCCTCAGCGAGTTTCTGTCCATATCGAGTAGTTTCTTGATTCGTCTAGGGTCTGGTCCTTTTACGAGTTCTTTGGATTGTTTCATTCCAGGTACCCTCTCCCATTCTTTGCGGTGCTGGGATTTGACCCACCTATCAATATGTAATTTTGTGTGGCAAGCTGCTACTCCTACGGCCAGCTCGGATCCTACAAGTGGTGCTTTCGCCCCTTCCCTTGCTAGTTCGTCAGCCCGCTCGTTGCCCTCAATACCTTTATGTCCTGTGACAAAGCTAAGTTCCTGGGTTCAATTCCTAGATGGAAACGTATCTTTTTCTGTTTCAAATTTTCGTTTGAGAATGGCTAATATTGTCTTCAATGAATAAAAAATAATTTCTCATTGTTATAATTGAACCACTATAATTTTTATCATTGCATTGTGCACTATATTATTTGTATATATACATATACAGGAGCACTTCAATTTTTTTTTCTTCTTCTTGCACAACTTTTAAAATAAATCAGTATTTCTTTCTTTACAGAGACACTCCTTTTGAGTTTGGCTGCACACAGTTGAAGGTGTCTCCCCGGATGTTGGAGCGGCTGCACAAGAAAGACCTGGTCCACTGGTCTCCTTGTGGAGTCGGCTTTGTGAAGCCCGCAGTGAGGAAGGGCGTGCTACCCATCATGCTTCAAGACATCCTCAACACCAGGCTGATGGTGAAGAGGGCCATGAAAAAGCACAAGAATAATAAAACCTTACAGAAAATATTACATTCGCGACAATTAGGTTAGTGAATTTACTCTTCACTTGGGTTATAATTCTGTTAGAGGTACTATAGCTGTAAGCAAAAGAAAGTGTACAGACGCACGTCTTTTGGCATTAGTAGTTCGCTAGCCCCTGTTGGTAGCTGGAAATGCCACACTGACTTCCCGCACCACACTTCTTTCCAGATGACGCTAGGGAATAGTTTTTGGTTGAACTATAATGATACGCATTTATTTAAATAATGAACCTGCAGGACGAGGGGTATTCGGAAGTCTTAACTTAGGAGGCTGTAGAAGCTTGCGGAAGATAATCTTTGGGCATAACAAGCTAAAGTGAGGCATCAGAAAGTGTTGTAGCACCGATAATGTTTTTGCAATCGTTGTGTTTCAGGTCTCAAACTTATAGCCAACGTGACCTATGGCTACACAGCGGCCAATTTTAGTGGACGAATGCCATGCATAGAAGTGGGGGACAGTGTAGTTGCTAAGGGCAGGGAGACCTTGGATAGGGCTATTAAGACGGTGGAAAACACTCCCAGGTGGAATGCGAGGGTAAGATCAAAAACTGGGCTTTACATTTAAAACCATAATCAAGTTCAAGTCTAAATCATCATTACTGTGATATCTTAGATATTAGTTGGCTGTGTTAAGCACAGATGGTATTAGTAACATATTTCGGAGCTACCGATATTGTAGAGATCTACAAAATCAGGATAAATACCACTGCTGTTTAAGGTCAAGGACTCAGAAATATTCCTACCGCCTTCTAATAAGAACATTGGCCTACTGACTGTCCAGCTTCATTATAATTTACATTGATAAAAAATCTACAGTGTTTTGTGTATTCCGGAATTTCATTGAAGGGATTTCGCATTCCGGGAGTTTCTAGCTACCTTTCGTGAAAATACATAAGTTTGCAGTATGTCAATATTTTCTTGAAGAGCAGACTTAACTTCTGGAAAAATGTTTGTGCACCCGTGACTTGGAATTTGAATTTCGCCCTAGCTGGAATTTCTCGATGTGTGATTTAAACCTGCATGCCATCAGAGAGTGCATAAATTTTTTAAACAGAATTGCTTGCACTTGAAACACTTAAGAATTTATTTTTGATACTATTATTGATTTCCCTCAAAAAGGGTCTGGTGTTCCACAGGTTAATCGAATATTCCGGTTTTCCTCATTTCGCTATATCAGTATTATTTTCCAGGTTGTTTATGGAGATACTGATTCTCTGTTTGTCCTGATTCCTGGAAGAAGTAGAGAAGAAGCTTTTGATATCGGGGCTGAAATTGCCGCAGCTGTCACAAATGATAATCCTACTCCTGTAAAACTTAAACTAGAAAAGGTAAAAAAATAAATGTATAAAAAATATTATCATTGATGGCTTATAAAGATAAGATCTATGGTCTGAATCCATGATTCTTGTTGCTTTCAGATATTTCATCCGTGCATTTTGCAAACTAAAAAGCGATATGTTGGTTACATGTATGAGAGTAAAGATCAAAAAACTCCAGAATACTTAGCAAAAGGAATTGAAACGGTGCGAAGAGATGGCTGCCCTGCTGCAGCTAAGGTAATCAAATATATTAAATCAAGAGCTTAAAGTCAAATATCGTTATCTACAAAACACGTAAAAATATTTCTAGGTCTTACAAGTCGAACAAAGTTATCTAGAAAAAGCATACAATAAATTATTCTACAACAAAAAAGACACAATACAGTGGGTTGCCATATTAATAAGGACACCTATGGAAAATGTGTTTTTTATACTTTGTGTTCATAAAACACAGATGTGTATGATTTTAGGTGCGGTTATTATTATTTATTTGCGGACATTGAATTTAGAAAAATTAAACAGCGTATTTGTCCTTAATCTACGATTATTTTATTTTTTTATTATTTTTAAACATTATCGAACAAAAAGTCAATATTTCGTAATTTCGCCTTTAGCCGCAATAACAGCTTGTATACGCCGTGGTATACTCTCAATGCACAATTTTGCATTATCTTTAGGACAGGAGAATGATGCCACACCCGGATGAGGGTTTCGATGAGCTGCTGCTTCGTTGTGATCACCTCCTTGGTAATCTCCCTCTTGGTGAGCTCCTACAGGTTTTTAATAGGGTTCATGTTAGGGGAAGTCCCCGGCCAAGGTAAAACCGGCACATTTTTTTCAGTCAGGAATGCAGTGACAGTCCTGGCTTTATGACAGGGTGCGGAGTTGTGCATAAAGACGCATTCCTGGCCACCAGGGAACCATTCTCCGACTTGAGGCAGTAATCGATTTTCCAGTATTTGTCTGTACTGATCCTGCCTCATAGTCCCTTGCACGATGTGGAGGCGCCCCATCCCTTTGGAAGAGATGACTGACCACATCATGATACTGGTAGGGTGTTTGATAGTCTCTACAAGGCAGTCCGGATGAAATTTCTCTCCTGGCGTCGTCGGACGAACGATGATTAATCCAACAAAATTTGGAATATGGACTCGTCAGACAAGCACACCTTAAAAAAGGGCCATAATCAAACTAATGGAATTTTTTGAAAGCTTGAAAACCACAAAAATGTTAATTACCATATTCCAGTTCTCTATAGTCATATTTTGGTGCGCGTTGGCCTATTCCAGTAGTTTTTTCCTCATATCTACTGTGAGGCGAGGTTTTTTATCTGGCCGATGACCAATGAGGTTCTCCTCAGCCAATATCCTATGAACTCTCCTTTGGGAAACTTCGATATCTTCTTCGTTGATCATCAAGGTCAGACGAGCCACACTCTTTTTGCGGTTTTGGAGACAGAAGTCTTTGATTTTGCGGCCAGTAAGAGGTGTATTGATTCGTTTTCTGCCACATTTCCCAATGTGATCCAATAAGGAAGTTGAGTCCATTTTTTTTATCAATGTTCGCATTCAAGCTTAAATACTGGTATTTTTTTTTTTTTTTTAATCCTGTTTTCATAATTGAATTAATTCTCAAAGTTTAAATTTTATTGAGCCCGCCAAAACGAGCGGAATCCGAGCGGTAAGAGGCGGGGTGTGGGTGTGACGTCATTCAAACTGTGAGAACCACGTCGCTTAAACATTTTGTATGGAAAAAAATTTAATTCTTCAATAAGGAATTCCAGTAATTTTTTTACCAATGTTAACCGTCTATTAGAATTGATGTTATTAAAAAAAAAAGAAAATTGATTTGTCAAATTGCGAAATGTCAGATGGGTACGAGACGCAATGATTATTATACTGTAAAAATGTATTATATTTATCGTAACATACAAATGAACACAATTAATAATTTGATGTACTTACTTGGAAGCTTTAACTCCACGACCGGCTGTGATTTGGCCCAAATAAACGTTTGGCCTATACACCTCTCTCATCTAAACCGACCATCTCTCATGTAATAGAAAGAGATGCACCATAGGTGATCCGTTGTACGTACAAGTCACGACACATGTGACGTCAGAATTCTTTCGACCAATCGTGGAGCGTATTCAGTTTATTGCTATTTAATGCTTTTTCAAGAACGTTTAACTAATTCTAAGAATAATAATATAGAAATATATTTATATATTTAGAATCGATATTTTTTTGATCTACATGAACATATTTTTTATAAGTGAAAATATTTTTCACTCAACTTCCTTATTCAAGGGGCAGGTTTTTATTGATTTTCTAATTTATCCCGTTAACCACAGACTTTAAAATACCTCTAATGGCTGCTATATCCCTTTGGAAATGTTGTGTGTTTAACAATAGTGTCTTCACTTACGGAAATTTTCTTGGGGACGTGTCTGAAGACCTAGCCATACTGAAAAAACAGAACATTGGACTCAATATGGAAAAACTATTCACTGAAATAAAATATGAAAAAAAAATTACAGAAATTAATAGATAATTAATAATTACTTAGATTTTTGTATAGCTAAACTGTTAAAACTCGTAAATATAATTACAATGTATATTTATTTACCAGAACTTCAATCACGCGTTTTCAGAAAAATGCTGGCCACCTGCAAAAAACCTAAAATTTTCGAGGGATGTGGTACTTTTCGAGTGTTGCCACTTCTTAAAAGTGTCAGAGGTGATACCAGTAACAAAAATAACAAAGGAATGGCCATCATATCCAAGTTATTTAGAAGTAGAGACAATGTAAACATAAAAATCAGGAAATATTGGAATTGTCCCTATTAATATGGCAACCCACTGTAATAATTAGTATTGGTATGTTTTTTTTATGTAATTAAAGTTGTTTGATTTTAAGATCTAAAATTATTTGTATGATTTTTGTAGATAATGTTGTTTGCCCTCGAAATTTAACAAAAGTTAAGGGTACGTAACATGAAAGCATTGTTAACCTCTCTGACTAATTTGTTCGCTTTTGGAAGCAACTCATATGGACTCATAGATCTTGTTGTGAATCCTTACTGTCCTGGTTAGAAATATGCTCTAAACGGTGTTAGAAAGAGAAAACACCCCGCTTTATATTAAAATCTAGAAATTAACCACTGAATAATTAACTGTACACCCACGTGAAACCAAAGGTTCCGACCGCAAGTTGAGAAAAATTTATGAAACTTTGAATTTTTTAGTAATTATTTTTATATGCAACGAAAAACAATGATGTGAAAGTAGTGTATTATATTTTTCCAATAAAATGTGTGCTTTTTCGTTACAAGTAATTTTAGTTCAGTGTTCATTTTGGAGGAGGCCCACCACTTCCCCGCCCTGTTTTAGGTACTGATGGTACCCCTTCAGAGCTCTCGCAAGGACGCTAATTTTTTTTGAAAAAACGAGTCTACATTTAAAATTTCAAAACAAGACCTCCAAAATGTCCATGCATACGATGTTATTCGCAGTATGCAAGTGCTGTGTTTTAATAATTTTAGTAAGTTCTATTTTACTTGGTTAATATAATAAAAACACATTTACAAAATGTCAACAATAGGTAGAGAAGAATTAAAATAATACACAGCCACCTACAAAAAGAACAAAAAAGAAAAATGGTAAAGTATGCGCCTCTTTCTGTGGTGAAGGGGGTTTCGATACCCACTAACAGGCAGACCTAGGGAGAGAAAGCTGGGCGTTGGATTGGCTTCACGAGAATCAGGTTCCGCGCCCCTAAGCCAGGAAACCGGTTGTGCCTCGACGAGAAGTGTGAGTTGGGGTTGGGAATATCCCGAAGACCATGAGGAGAAAGCGTCGGAATACCTGGAGGCAGGGCGGAAGGTTGCCAATCCACGTTCGGCCCATCCTCAGTCCAGTTCCTGACCTCAGGGGAGGCGCTGCGAGCAGATGATGACACAGATCCCTCATCGTGATTTGATCTTGAAGTTTGATATGCACGGACGAGGTCTTCTGTCACCCCAGAGTTGGGGTACGCCGGACTGACACAAGAAAAATATAAGTTCAGTGCTACTACCAGCAAGCAGGTCACTCTATAGTAGAAAAGAAAGAACAAGATACAAAGCAGTGTATAAAAATAAAAGAAAATCTTAAAAAAAAATTATAAGCAGAATCAGTCTGTTACAAAATATCCAAAATAACCTGCAATAAGAGATAGAAAGTAAACATTAGATGCAAATAATAAACATTAAGTATAATCAGGAACAGAAAATTTGTAGAATGCTAATTAATACAGTAAATAAACAGAAAGAAAAGAAAAAAAAACAGTTATAAATATGTATATGAAAACAATTGTCTCGTAGTCCATTGTGTCCAGGAGCAACACTTGGCGTTAAAGCTATCGATTTTAGTCTAGTACTCGACTCTAAGATCAGACCATCTCTCAACCCAGATCTTTGTATACTTCCTCAGACACTCGAAATTCACTTTGTTCGAGACGAGATCGGAGTTCCAAACCGGTCTCGTTGTTACTTCCAAACCGGCCAATAATTCATCTCTTGCATCCATCATAATCTCACAGTGCCACAAAATGTGCTCAGCGGTTTGATCAGAACTACCACACGCGCAGTTTGGATGTGGGGACAGGGAGAGTCTATGTAGTCTCCCCCTGAACTCACCATGTCCTGACAGTGTTCAGTGTTCAGATGAAAAAACGTTAGGTAAGCCATTTAAAAAAATTTAGTGTTTGGCGGAAATACTCCGACCTTCTGAAAGGATATGCCAGAGGCCAGAGGGGTTAAAAAACTGATCATTTGTTTTTGTTTCTTTCTTTCAAGATGTTGGAGAAGACGTTACGCATCTTATTTGATAGCTGCGACGTTAGCAAGGTGAAGTCCTATGTCTGCCGGGAATTCCAGAAGATCATAGAGGGAAAGTGCAATATCCGGGATTTCATATTTGCAAAGGAGTTCCGAGGAGTGCACAACTACAAACCCGGAGCCAGCATACCTGCCTTGGAAATTGCAAAGTAAGATACGTCCAACATATGTACATATTTTCATCACGTGCATTTGAGTCATTGAGTATTCATGGAATTAAATTCGAATATAATTTTGGTGTAACCACATAGTACCTTCTTGCAGACGCGGCCCGTGACTGTAATTACCAGCAGTGCATTTCACTTTTAAAATTTACCTAGTCTGTAATTTAGGTGGAGCAAATTAATGAATGGGAACACCTACTGCAATTCATTCTATCTTCTAAGTTATATTTGTAAAATAATTGATTAAATAATACAAAATTATCTTGAAAATAAAGGACACTCAATTCATCGTTGAAAATATAGCGAAACCGTTTGATTTCACCGCGAACGAGTTCCAATCTGTTAATGTTGTTGCGTTAACATTGAACATTAGTATTTCTAAGCAAATCCATTCCAAACGCATTGGATTACGCATGATCAAAGTGATGCAAAATTCACTCGCCGTCAAAGCACTTCGATAATGCACGGATGGGTTATGTATCTGCACTGCTCTAACACGTAATTTGACGTTAAGAGTGTAATCTGTCTCGCTCATGTCACCGTTTCGGCTACTTCGGGCTGACTCGATACCGCCCGACGCTGTTTTAGTAGTATGGTAAAAGTTGGTTCTGTGCATATCGGGGTATGCACGACTGCTTGCTCTTGCGCGGGATTTTTTTACTAGAAGATAGCTCAAATAATGACCTGACGGGAATTACGAATTTCTTACATCGATCACTGGGGTACAGATGTCGTTGTAATTTGTATGTGGAGATTGAAGACAAGCAGTGCAATGCACAAATGCACGTACCAAGGAACCGCCTCTGCCTTTTTGTACCAAATGTGGTATGGTAAATACTCTCAGTGTTGCCCTGCTGAAAGACCACCATTTAGAATTGAAACATTGCTTGAAATGTCTTTAGCCGTGTTTTGATCCGATCGGAATAGCTATGTACTTACAAACCTTCCTTTTCCACATCTTCTTCCCCTCACCATTCCCTTCAGCCTTACAGCACACATCAATTGGGGATTCCATAGTTTAATTGTTTTTCATGTAACCATTTCACAATTCCAGGCAATTCAAAGCCCAGGACCTGCGAAAGGAGCCGCGTGACGGTGAGAGGCTGCCCTATGTGATAGTGGCGGGTGCCCCCGGGGAGGCTCTGCTGCGCCTGGCGCACCATCCCCGCGACCTGCTCACCGACCCCCGCCTCAGGATCAACGCCACCTACTACATCACGCGAGCCATCATCCCACCACTGAACAGGTGCCTCACGCTGCTGGGGGCTGACGCCAACTTGTGGTAGTGGTTTCAATATATTTGCATGGTTAAAATGATATTAATGAAGAACAGATCTTAAAATATATCTAGGCAGACCATCAAAGAAGAACTAATAAACTAATTAGGGGGTGACAGATTACGCTATAAATTCAAAGCGTTTTATATAACTCCATATTGCTCGCCATACAATTCCATACAGACCTGTCACACCTAAAAAGATTATGTGTTATAAGTTATGCACTGTGATCTGCTAACCAGGCTATATTTGAAAACTATGCGACTCGCTCTCCTACCTCCCTTAGAGAAGGGATCAGAACAATTTACGGAGCTCCGTAATTACGCGACTGTCATCTGTCAAAGTGACAGATCCCATACAAAGAAATGATATTCCGCGGCAGTCCCCCAATTAATCTGACCTCCTCTCTTTAGGTAGATTATAGCGTAGTGTGTCAGCCCAATATATAATACGTACATGCCACGCCCAATTTATGTGCTCATAATATACTGTAATGAGTGTAAGGTCTAAAGTATTTTGTTAATAATAATAATGTTAGTAGCCCCAAGTTAGGTTTAAGTTGTAAAGCCTTGTGCTGATTTTTTTCATGAAAACGGCGCTACAGAAATAATCCAATCATTATTATTATTAATGTTTCAGGTTTGCAGAACTGCCAAGGAAACAAGTGCAACTGTATCCATTTCTGGACGATTTTGGAAACGAGGCAGAGAACAAGAAGAGCACGATATCACAGTACTTTGCCAAGATCAACTGCGCTGGCTGCGAGGTCCAGACCACAGGGGGCCTGTGTCACGCCTGCATACAGAACCCGCAGAGGACTATGCTGGTACTGCAGACAAAGATGAACCAGTGGCAAAGAAGATTGAACCTTACCAATAAGGTAGGTCAAATTTAATTCAGGAACTAGATTCCAGCTTTTGTCATCTTTTAGGCTGTCCTTCCACAGGGATACGCAAGTATCATATACTTGACGATTCAAGTATCTCAGCGACTACTGCCATGAATCTGCACAGTACACAGGAACACGTTGCCGACATTTTGTAAACTCTTACAAGTCGGGCGAGTTTGTCCCCGCTCAAGTCATCGAGACTTAAAACACGGCGTCCCTTGTGTCAGACATTTTGTAACAATCAATGCAAGGAAAAAAAACAGTCATCAAAGATTGAAATAATATAAAATTTACAACTACAACAATTATGTTGAGGTTATGAAAATATTCTAGTTTTGACATTTCAAGAACTCAACAATGACCAATGTTTAAAGTAGACGACACATTACGCTAATTCAGCATATCGCTCGCCATACACTACCAACATGAATGTTTGGTGAGCGATATGCTGAAATCGGTCTAGCCACGAAAATATAGCGTGTTCTGTCACAGGCTTAATCATCCATAAGTTAAGTCCTCCCTCAAACAAGATATATATTTTTAAGGGGCTTACATATAACTCTCTGCAGTGTCCACCATCAGTGATCACCATTCGACAGCCTCCGTGGTTGAGTGGCTACGAATTCGGAGGTTGCAGAATCATATCCGGATTGCGCAACATAATTTTATTTATGCAATTTTTTAATTTGGGCTATTTCACAATTCATTCATCAATTAAAATAGTTTATTTGTGGCAAATCCTGGAGTGGTAGATATCAACTTCCTCGCCATGCACAAATCAGTCCTTATACTAGTGGAAAACTATCTTGAAGGTTCAGAATTAATTCAAATTAAATTTTAAATACAGATAAAAAGATCATTGTAGCTTATTGTAACAAATACTAGCACACACATGTTGCAGAGCACCAGGCACAACATTTCTCTTTGCAGTTTTTGTTGTTTGTTTTTGGGGTGTTATGCCGTGTTGCGCTAACTCCTTCTTTAGCCGACGTTTCGGACAGCATTGCAGTGTCCATCATCAGGGCAGATCCTTCTCCTCCTCCTTCGGATCTACCGGATCTGCCCTGATGATGGACACTGCAACGCTGTCCGAAACGTCGGCTAAAGAAGGAGTTAGCGCAACACGGCATAACACCCCAAAAACAAACAACAAAAATGCTTTTGGCCGTGAGAATCTAAAAACTTACCTTTCTCTTTGCAGCTTTGCATTTCTCTGTGGAAAACTGAATATATATCACCAAATTTATCTATGCTTCCACCTTGCAGATTTGCCAGTCTTGCTGTCTGAGTACCCATGCAGATTGTATATCTGTGGACTGCCCGGTATTATTCAGGATGAGCACCGCGAGACAAGACGCAGAACAAATTCCTTTCATCAATAAAATGACTCAAAAGCTATTGGACTTTTGAGTATTGGAATCAACCTCAAGAAATTCTTTTAAAACTACTTTTTAATCAATTAGATGCATTTTAATACACATTTTTTGTGGTTGATAATTATTCCTTTTCAATTTTATATGTCTCGTCATAATGTTGTTTTTTTTTAAATAGTAACTTATGAAGAAAAACACAATTTTTTTGTTGATAATTTTACCTTTCTATTTTATGTGTCTCATCATAATGTTGTTTTTATATTGAATAGTAATTTATGTAGAAAAACATTTTTTTTATAAATATTTTAATCATCATAATTTGAAAGCCTAATGACACATTACGCTATATTATGCGCGCATAATTTGGGCATGGCATGTACGTATTATATGTTGGGGTGACACTACGCTGTAATCTTCCTCAGGAGAGGGGGTCGGATTAATTAGGGAACTGCCGCTGAATATCATTTCTTTGTATGGGATCTGTCACTTTGACATATGACAGCTGCGTAATTATGGCGCTCCGTAAATTGTTCTGCCTACAGCAGGAGAGGGGGTTTCTTCATTTTCAAATATGGCTAGCACATATCGTCGCAACGCCAACACTTATGACACATCATCTTTTTAGGTGTGACAGGTCTGTACGGGATTGCACGGCAAGAGTTATATAAAACGATTTGAACTTACAGCGTAATTTGTCACCCTCTTAATTGTGTTACAAACAAATAGTGTGATATTAGAATAAGTTAAATATAAGAGATTTGTGAATTTCCGTTGACTGACATAAATAATATGTGGTTGATAGGTTGGGGTGCTGGGTACAACAATACAATAAAAATATAATCCAATACATTGCTTATTTTATTAACAAATCAAAATGTACAATTATTTTTTGAGAATCATTTATTAAAAATAAAGAATGAAAATGAAAAAGTCTTTGAAATATGCATATTTTTATGAAATAAATTTGAATGTAATCGATTATTAAATTTAATGAGAATATAAAATGTTTGCAACCATTTTTACATTAACAATGTAGGCTGTGTTATTCAAATAATAAAGCGATAGGTAAGTTTATGTAAAATGTAACTCTTTACACAATAATGAATGATGATGCATGCATAAAATAGTTGGAGACAAAATGGCAAATTACATTTTTTAAATGGTTAAATAATGTGTATGTATGAATTAAACTTAGGTATATACATTGCATTGATTTAATACGGGTTAATATATAAAGGGACAAGAAATTTATGATACATAATGAAGGAAGCTTAGTTATGGAATGCCGTTGCACTGACTTACTTCTGACTGTCGCATGTCACCGCATTCCTCAGAGGTAGTCAGTCGATGGGTGCTTTTATAATTCCTACGGCAATGACCCAAATAAAACACAAAATTTACATGTGTTATAAAATAAGTTCTTTCTACACACTTACTACATGTGTGTAAGAAAGATATGTTGAAAATGAGACAAGCGATGTACATACGTCTGTTTCACCCAAAGGAGAAATGCAATCGTTATCATACATATCTTCCTCGCATATTAAAGTCGCTGTGAGAATTATAAAAGTGCCGTTTGGCATTCCATAACCGAGGTTTAAACTGCAGTAAGATTAAATGAAGCTGTGATATGAACCTCCGTCTCCCGTTCGCAATGATACTGCCATAGAGATACAGTTATTATTAATACATATTAAAGCGGCATGGATATTTTAACATTCAGTTTTTCAACATCTCTATATTTTAAGGCGGCAGGCAGAACTACGCTTCGTACATATGACATGAATTCATGTTTCGACTATAATTAATAATCAGCATGGTCTTAAAATATCATACGTTGTTTCTTGTTTTCAAAGATTATAAGATAGTCTTTATCAACAGTTAGTTAATTTGAAAGAAAATTTTAACAAATTAGTTTTTCTCTGCCTACCCCTGTCGGGCCATGGAATGGTGTTGCAACTGTTAAAAGTCTTCAAAATGTTTTTTTTTTTTTTCTCTAGCAATAAAAGTGAGCGAGGTAAAATTTATGGAATGTGCATTGATAATAGTTTTTTTGTAAACGGTTAAATCATTATTTTTATTACTAGTAAAATTTAAGATTACAGACATTCATTGGCATTAAAATAATTTATAAAATAGATTTGTAATTCAAGTTACCGACGTACTGTCGCACGCACACCGCCGTCATGGCTATCGATCACTATATTTATAAAATAATTTTCGGTATAAAAATTAGGGAATTTATAAAAACTATATTAACTCATGTTTATTGGCAGCACTTACAACTATTTTATTCTTTTCTATTTACAACTTCAAATACACATTTTGTTCTGTACATTTTTATACAGTGAAACATAGACTTTATTTACATACCAGATCTCAACTGGACAATAATCAGAGTATGAAGAGACAATTAAGACACGATTATTATTTATTTTAATTTTTTTAAACATTCATAAATCTTACACATAATTAATCTCAAATAGCTGAACCATCCCACACACTTCTTACTTTGTGTGCGGAGAAGGCAATTGGAAAACATTACATAAATGCCAGGTGTCATATTCCGAACAATATTAATAGTGACAGAAATTACATTCTAGCACTGTTCGAAAATAGGACAGCTGTTATATACCCATTTTTTGCAAAATTTACAGACAAAATAATAATAAATGATTATAATAAAGACACACAGAAATCAAAGATTCACTGTAAATTATTGTAAACTTTTCTTCACAATTTGTTTGTCTATGAAAGGATTACAGTACATATTTTTACAAAAGGTGAGTACCAATTTAATGAGAAAGTGATGAAAACAGAGAGGATTAAAAATAATAGATTACACATCTATATTATTATTTATTTATTTACAATAATATAATCTATGTAATGATATCATTTATAAATAACTGATGATTTAATCTACCAGGATTTCAAATTGGGTATTTTTGAATCAGTCATTTGTCACATTTTAAATGTAAGATATATACATAATATCAAATACACATTACATTTTCCTGCTGCAGAATCAATTGTTTGTTAAACAATACAATCATAACATGAGATGAAAATGATCTACGAGTCAACAAAATTTATAATTATAACCAAATAACTTATATTCATATTGTTATAATATTATTTATTCAAATTTATACCATAATAATTTTGGTGATTTTTTTTTTAATGATCCCAACTCATTTTTACTTTGTTAAAATGTATTCGATGTATAAATCTTTTTCTCGAAATGAGTAACCACCAATTTTGTTGAAAAAATCCACCAAACAAATAACCTACAGCAAGATTCTGAAATCTCCCGCGAGAATTCTATTTGTTTAAACACCAGAAAAAGCACCGTTACATTTTAAAGTTATATGTTTCATTAGTTTTTGATATTTTACATAAATAATTTGGCTGCTCCAATATTTAAGACTCGAGTAAAAAAAGATTCTATTGAAAGATCAGTCACCAATTTTTAATATACCATATTTAATTAAGAACACGAAATTCAATTATCAATGCCAAACACTTATTTGAAACTGTAATTGTTGTGATGTACTTTGTATTTTTGTATCTAAATAATTTATCCATTAAATATTAAAACTTTAAGTAAATATATTCAGTAAAATTCACGAATTTCGCTTCAGTCTTCATATGCACAAATTATTGAAATGTTTCAACCTAATAATTACTATAAAAAAACAAGTAACATCGGGGAAGATGTAATAGCATGCATTTAAATTTGTATTTGGTAAAAACTTTTATGAGCGGAATTTGTCATTAGAGTTGAAGCCTTGACAAATCTTGTTAACCCCTCAGGCTTCTGGCATATTGACTATTATATTTCTTAAAAACGCTGTCAGAAAGTCTGAGAATTTGTGTGTGTTTCCGCTTCGCAATAAAATCCAAATAAATGGAATATTTCTGAATGTGTTTGTACATGTTTTCGAAAGGTACAATATTCTTTCAAATTTTATTAGGAAAAAACATAATTTTTTAAATTGAATATAAAAAAAGTTTTAAAAATGGCCCACCTTAAGTTTTTTCATCTAAACACTGAGCTAAAATTACTGAAAACGAAAAAAAAAAAAACGTATTTTACTAGAAAAATGTATCATAAACTACTGACACCTCACTTTATTGACATTTCATATAAAAATGATTAATACAAATTTCTCAAATTGAGGTCTCAACCTTTAGTTTCATAGAGGTGCACCATAGACTAAATTAGACTAGACTAGATATTCATTTAAAAATAACCCCAACACAGTTTTGGTTTGGTTCACATGCACATTTATGAAAAGGCCCACGCATTATGTCGCAATGCGAAATGGGCACTGTGCATTGCGTTTTACCTTTTGTAGGTCTATTTTGCTTCTCAGCTATGCTGGGCAAGTTCATTTTTTCAATCACAAAAATAACCGAGTTCCAAATATTTAAATTTGAATTATGTCCATATTACAACACCTCTGACAACAAATTCTCCGTGGTTTCTCTTACGAGTTTGAACGCTTGTACAAGGAGTTTAAACAGAGTTGGGTTGTTAAGTTCATCTCCATATTTGTGACGTACGCTACGTGGCGTTATTTTAAAAATGAATTTAACTAGACAGGGCTAATCTAGTATAATACATCAATGAGGTGCACACTTTAATTCTTCTGTGGTTAACCTCTGGATTTGAATATAAAGCATGGTGTTTTCTCTTTCTAACACCTTTTAGTTTAGATTTCTCACTATGACAGTAAGGGAGACACAATGATTTCTATGAGACCATATTATGAACTGTTCCCAAAACCGAACAAATTAGGCTGATGGGGTTAATATAATGCGACATTTGCCAGAATTGATATTCCTGATACAACTAATATGACGTTATCTACTTAACCAGAGGGGTAGGGGGCGGGCGTAGGTACAGTTTACCCTCCCACTTAGTGAATATTTATATGGTTGGCAGCATTGTTTACAGCTGTTGTACAAAATACTGTTAAAATGTATTAAAATGAAACAAATGGCATCACTGAACACGGAAAATATCAAATAGGTATATTAATTTTTACATTCATCTTTTTGCATTTCCCTAATGTAAATAGTTCTTTCTTGTAGTAATTAAATTGAAATGAAATGTTATTTCAATAATTTGTGCGTATTTAGATTGAAGCGGAATTTGAGAATTTTACCATTAAAATGTGAAACATTTTTTAAAATGGTAGCAAAACCCTTTCAGGAACAACTTAGGGTTAGCGGTCTTAATTAGCACTACATAATTAGAGGGAACGAAATCAACTGAATCTTCACGTTTTTGTAAAATAAATTATTCTATTTATATAGACACATAGATTTCACATTTATAAACTAAACATTCCTTCTCTAAAACTATATTTACAAATCCCTCCCTTTAAATCATTACAAAATGTCAATCAACAATTTTATCCAAATTAAACATTTTACTTTACAGATCACCTTATGTTATCTAAATATGTATGTATTATATGTAGTTCAAACAATTAATAACTGTGTTTATTGTGTAATTTAATTACGATGAAGTAATTAATTAGCTAGTTATGTAATTACATATGGGATATTAATTTTATCTCCATTGCAAATTTTTAAGATATTTTCTCTAAGCAATCTTCTAATGCACGATTTGTTCAAATTTGGAGACAGATGACAATTTATGTCAATTACCAACAAGTTTTCAATAAAATATTTGCATGAGTGAAAATCGTGAATAATAATATAAATATATTTAGTATTGAAACATTACCATAATATCACCATCTCAGCCACCCAATTAAGAAATCTATACACGTTGAATAAATGCAATGAGACGTGCAATTTACCCTTCGCAATATTAATAAAAGAGACGTTCTAACCATATCCGATCACAAGTCTTGTTACAATAGGGACAGACTGATAATTTAAGGGCTTGTTCATATATATAGAATATGCAGATCAGTCCGTGCCGTGCCAAAATGAACCTATTACTTACTTTTGACCCATCCAGGGATTCTACATCGATGGTTGTGTTATATTTTTGTAACAGAAACAAATTTAGTCATTTGTGTTAACCGTTAAGAAAATCAGAAAACAACAGATCATTGTTCCACTTCATAACGCAACCAACACACAATTTTTCTAAACACAGCCATATTCCGTATGAACCAAACCAAGGAGTTACCATTACAATTTGCATTTAATTTTCAACTACATTCATTTATCTACAGGGAGACACAAAAGATCGTTGACAAATTTACTAATTTGTCAACCACCATTATCGTGTCGTGTGATGAAGAGAATTCACAATATTCATTACCTATGGATTTTTCAATTAAAATGGCGCTAACTTAGTAATACAATTTACATAGTAACAATAATCTTGTAACTTAAACTGACAGCAAATATTGCTATACTGAGAAAAATTGATTCTGTAATGAAAAAAAATGATTCACTTATAGATAGCGCGCCCTTGGGGTGATTTTCCCACGAAAACAGCGCTATAAAAATATTATATTATGGCTATTCTGTAATGCACTATTAGTTACTATAGCTTGAACAGAAGCAAAAGACCGTGCGCAGAAGCAAGTTTCATGCCGTGCGCTGAATGGGCAGGGCTTATTAGTACATTATTTAAACACAACAATCAGAATTTGAGGCAAACAGTGTTCGTGGATTAACTTCAACTCCCAAAGGGAAAACAATTTCCTTTGAAGAAAATTATTTCACAAATTCTATGTTGAGAAAAAACTACAGGCGGTCTTAAATGATTGCATTATTTTAGATAGCGGCAGAAGAGTATGTGAGAAAACTTCTCATAAAACTAAGTTTTTGTCGGAACAGGTGTCAATTAAGACGTAAAATACTAATTGATAGAATGGAGATATTGGATTATGGAATCTCTTTCCCATTCCGGACGGCACTACGGAATGGTCTTTTGTCTGTGGTTAAACTATATCCGAGTTTAGGGATTCTTTTTTCTAATTGAAACTATAAATTCCAGACGGAAAAAGCTGTACAGATTTCATGATGTATGAGGACAACGTTTTAGTTACTTCAGCACATACATTTTATGCTGTATAGTTAAGATATTACACATCTAATCTGATAAAAGTCCAATTGATAACTTGTTTTTTTCTAACTGATATTACTTAATTAAAGTGGGGTGTAACTCTTGTTATTGTGTCTCTTATGGAAGGCTGGGCAACACAATAGCTAATAAATAAAAAGTCAGCAACTTTTTTTTTATTGCACTTCCGGTAAAGCCGCATTCACACGGGAGTAAAAAGTATGTGGGAGACTTTTTCTAGCTGTCTGAATGCGGCTTAACGGAATGTTTGTAGAATAGCCACCATAGAAGCACTATCAAACCATTTATTACATTTCTTGATTGGTGTGTAGGTTATCAGAAAGTTGATTACTACATTTTACAATTATTTATGAAACTTATTGCTATTGTAAGTGTGAGACATGAGACGAGAAGCGTGGCAACAACACAGTCACGATGCATGTATAAATAACATTAAAATCAAAAATATTTAATTTATTTATGTGAAGAATTATATTCTTATTTATAGTTTCTTTGAGTAGGCAATCCCGTACAACATTTGTAAAATTCGAAGGAGTTATAGTGACTCTCTGATCTTAAAAATGATATAAAATCAGTCCCTTATCTTAAGAGTATTTTTATTTTGATTTGAAGGTTATTTGCGTGATGACCGCATTGTTGCCAGACGTCTCCATAGTGGATAAAACATGAAACAATGTTAGTAATCAGTCATCTAGATGGGGTAGACCCCGGCGTTTATTAAGATTGTTTCAGTATTTAGAATTAACCCGGAAACATGCATTACTTTGCAACTTTGAGTAGCACTTTGTAGATGAAATAACTTTAAAGAATGTAGGATTATTTGATAGGCAATAGGTGCAAAGTTACTCATCACGGGGCAAAGTTACCCTTTAAGGTGTAAAGTTACAATTTAAGGGGCAAAGTAGGACATTTTTCTGGAAACCCGTTGATAATGTATGGAACTAACGACACGTTTAGTCTGAGTGTGATGTGTGTGTGTGGGGGAGGGAGTAGACTAGAGTATACCGTTGGTCATGTACTGGAAGCGGTCGTAGAGCCTTGTGGAGATGGAGGTGAGGGCGGAGTGCACGAGGGAATCCACCAGTGCGGCGAGCTGCGCCTCCGTGCGCCCCGTGTGCAGCCGCGTGCTGAGACCTCGCAGGGCGCTGGTGCCGCGCAGGCAGGCCAGTTGCCCGCCTGGACAACACAATAACAAACTTATTACAACATAACTAACTCACCATCACGCCGATGGACCGCCACACAACTCTGCCTTGGGATACTCGTGCGTCATTTACATTTAAACATCATCACACACATTCTTATGTTATTCTGACTCTGGACCTTTTTTTACATTAACTCCAAAAGATAGACGAAAAATAATTGACTGGTCGGTGGCTGAGTCACATCGCGTTTGGGTCCCACCCAGAGGCGGCTCGTGACAGAATTTGCCAGCAGTGCATTTCACAAATAATGGTAACATGTAAAATAGGAAAATAAAGTGATTTAAAGGGAACTACATACCCAATACAAATAATTCATTTGTAGAGAAAATCCATTCGTCGCTCTTTCATTTGAGAAAATTCTTCAATTACAAGATTATTAGTCTGGTATAGACGAGATCAAACTTTTTTCGATGCTCATCATTGATAAAGCATTGAGACGATCTTGGGACATAGTATTCCTCAGAAATGTTTTTACACGTTTCAACGTAGAAAAACACCTTTCGCACTCGACAGTTGTCATCGGAATAGTACAAACATAAATGAACCTACACCAGTACAAATTATTTTTAACAGTTTCACTATTTCAATAAAACACTCCACCAAGTTACACTTGTAAAATAATTGTAAAATTGATATTGCTCCGTCAGCATTTGCAAAATCATCTCTAGTTTGTTGGGATTAAATGAACTTCGGTTACTTTTGATAAAATCAATGTTAACCGCAATGTTTTCATTAGCACTCATTTTTAAAAAGCTTTTTGTAGAGCAAAACTCGTAAAAACCGTTAAAACGTCGCGTCAATCGCCAATAATGAATACTGTCAAGTTTGCAGATATATGTAGATCGCGCCGGTAACGCTAGAATATTATAACATTGTTAATTAGTTCGAAATCTGTCAATCCTAACTAATGCATTCCAAACGTTTTACGCATGTTTAAGGTTTTTGATATATATCAGGATGTTTCGGCGCATGCGCCGATAATGCACCGACCAGCTTCTATCTCCACTGCTCTAACACATCAACAGCCGTTATGGGTCTCTACCTGTCTCGCTCATTTCACGGTTCCGACCTCTAGAGACAGTGCCTATAGAAGGTACATGGCATGTCTCGGGCAAAGCCGAAAATGCACGGGTTGATATTATATTACACTGTTTTTCGCATGCGCGGGAGTCTAGTACAAACTTTGATTGGTAAGAATATTATAATGATCTCGCGTGAATTCTTCGTGAGTGTATATACGAATTTACATTTCTAACGTATATCGATGTTTGGCAGTGCAGTGCACAAATGCACTAAGGCAGGGACCGCCTCTGGTCCCACCCAGGTGTAATGTGTTCAATTCCTCGGTTGGCTAAGTCCTCCATCACAACACAAGCAACATTTTCCGCTTAGTGTGGTGGTAGTAGGAGATTTTCAAATATTGACAGGTTATCTGTAACCCGGGAATGTTTGTCTTCCCTCAGGGCTAAAGTCATTTTTGGGGATGCTGTGTGAACGGTCTTATTGAGGAAAGGAAGGAGTGAACCTGGGTCTTGAAGAGACATATGTTGTAGGAGGGAGTAAACCCAGAGGCCGGCAAATCATTCCAAAGAGGAGCTGTTGAACCCGTTCTCATGTGACAAATGTCAACTGTGTACAAAAATGTTGGGCATGGCCCGACTCAATTATTTGATTCGCTTCATCTTGCCACGTCTTCTTGGGCGTCCCCGACTTCTTCTTTCATTTATTTCTGCGCCATCTATATAGATTGGGTTGCTAAATAAAGCTACAAATAGCCAATTCAAGTAAGGTTTCGATTCTGAATGATGATCTTTCACTCTTATTTTAATTAAATTAATTTGTTTGGTGGAGCCGGCTAATCTGTAATTATAGAATATAATCATGATAACTTGTAACTAACCTGGCCTCATGACTTCCACAATGTGCAGAAGTCGGTCCTGGTGCTTCCGGGCGGCTACCAGCCCCTGCAGCATGAGGATCTTGAAGTAGGAGAACATGTCAGACTCTTCTCCGTCCATCACCTCTACTATCTCACTTGTCAACTGGAACACACAAGGAAATACATTAACATCAGACTCAAGTCTTCTTCAAAGACAGACGTCAAGATCCAGTATAGGACATCAGGTGTTGTCCTGCAGACCTGCATTAACATCAGCTTTCCACATTCACACATTATCCGGTTTTTGAGTCCCCAACGGTGCGTACAATATCTATGAGAGTACCTTATCCTATGAGTGAGAACCCGAGCTGCCTCTCGAGAGGGTCAGACACAAGATTCTTACGTGACTGAAGTTGTAAATGCTCTTTTTCAAAAGAAATAATCTTTATTCAGTATGTATATCGTCTATTTCAAGAGTTACATAATTTTTTGACCACTATACTAGGCACATCAATGGCAGAAAGGCTAATTGAATAAATCAAATTTTTTTCAATTTTCACTTTAAAAAAAAAATTGCATCAATCTGTATACTCAATTGCAGATCTATGCAATTTTTTTTATTCTTTTCAAGTAAAGTTAGATCAGAAATTGAAAATCGAAAAAATGTTGGTTACGTCAATTAGCCTTTCTTCCGTCGACATTTTTGTGTTCATAATCTAGCATGGCTATTAATGAGTCCAATTTCAATGTGCAAAAAATAAATACATCGAAATTTAGTAGTAAAAATAAGTTTAGCAGTCTTTCCGGAATAGGGTATTTTCACTGTTTTATTTTATTTTTAAAATTACAATAAAGATTTAAAATGTTCAATTTTTGATTTGTCGCCAAAATGATAAGTTTATTTTTGTTTGTGAATATGACATTGTTGACATAATAATAATAATAATTGGATAATTTGTATAGCGCCGTTTTTGTGAAAAATCACCTCAAGGGCGCTGTACAATTTATTTCCTAGGATCTACATTTGTTATTTAGACCAACTGTGCCAGCACGAGGTTCGTCATCCGTTCAGGCATGTGTCTGCCGCCAATATAGCGCTGACATGTGTCTGCTGCCAATAAAGAGCGCTGACACAACATCCTCACATAGACAACAAACCTTGGCAGCACCGCTGTGACGCTCGACGAAGACAGAAGATGGAGACTCTGCTGCAAGAGTCCTAGGTAGCGAAGGAACTGTACCAGCTGCTGCAGGGAGAGAGAATACCCCGTCCACCAACTGTGCCAGCACGAGGCTCGTCATCCGTTCAGGCATGTGTCCGCCGCTAATATAGCGCTGACATGTGTCTGCTGCCAATAAAGAGCGCCGACACAACATCCTCACATAGATAACAGACCTTGGCAGCACCGCTGTGCAAAATCACCTCATCCTAGTTTACCTTAGTCTCTCCAGTCACCTCCCAGCCTTTATGTTTCAAAAATTGTACCAGCTACATGTAAAAGCCCTCTGGGCGTTAAATAAATAAATAAATATGTACCTCAGTTCCGAAAGCGAAATTAAAAATGTACCTAAATTGAGCAAATTCAAAGAGAAATGTAAAACTTATGTAGGTACGTAATAAGTATTGGAAGTGTAAATTACAATGTAAAAATGTACCTAGATTGAGCAAATTCAAAGAGAAATGTAAATCTTATATAAAGTAATAAGTATTAGAAGTGTAAATTGCAATGTAAAAATGTACCCTAGTACATTTATATTAGACCGTATGAAGTGGATCTATTTTAATTTAAAAAAATAAATGACACCAAAAATAAGAATAGAATGCTGCGACAGTAATTAAGGTGTGCTCTAATGGTTGCGTTTAACTGGATGTCGAGGTGGAAGCCATTTCGAGATTCTTCTTTATTTTGGGAGCATAATAGCGAGCTGTACCGCTTGCCGCGTTAACATCAGCTCCCTTTTCCAGCAGCAGCCTTACCATGTCCCACTTCTCCCACCGAGCTGCCAGAGCTAGAGCGGTCCATCCCCTCTTGTCTACCGTGTCAAGTTCCATCTCCTGCTGCAGGAGGTACTTCACTACAGAGAGATAGCCCATCTGCACCGCTACATGTAGGGCAGTCCTGCCGTCATTATTTGTACACTTTACATCAGCGCCATTTTTAACCAGATACTCTATGACCTCCCGGTGGCCCCGCTCAGCCGCAAGAAGCAGTGGAGTCCATCCGTCATTCTTTGCAGAGTTTATTTCAGCGCCATTCTTAACAAAGCACTCTATGACAGAGAGTTTACCATCCTCCATCGCGGCATGTAATGCAGTCCAGCCATCATTTTTTGCAGAGTTGATATCAGCGCCATTTTGAAAGAGATACTCTATGATCAGGAGATTGCCATCCAGCGCTGCGATATGTAGTGCAGTACAGCCATCAATTGTTGCATGGTTTACATCAGCGCCACTTTTAATGAGACACTCTATGACAGGAAGATGGTCTCGCTCTGCCGCAAGAAGTAGGGCAGTCTTGCCGTCATTTTCTGTAGAGTTTATATCGGCACCATTTTTAACGAGATACTCTACGATCAGGAGATTGCCATCCAGCGCTGCGATATGTAGTGCAGTCCAGCCATCATTTGTCGCATAGTTTACATCAGCACCATTTTTAATGAGACACTCTATGACAGGAAGATGGTCTCGCTCTGTCGCTAGAAGTAGGGCAGTCTTGCCATCATTTTCTGTTGAGTTTATATCGGCACTATTTTTAATGAGATACTCTATGACAGGGAGATGGCCCTCCATCGCCGCTAGAAGAAGTGCAGTTGTCCCATCATTCTTTGAAGAGTTAACAACAGCGCCTTTTAGAACGAGATACTCTATGACCGGGAGATGGCCCTTAAATGCTGCTTCATGTATTGCAGTCGAACCGTTATTATTTTTCAAGTTTATATCAGCTCCACATTCAATGAGGTATTCTACGATACGAAGACGGCCCTCAAACGCCGCTCCATGTAGAGCTGAATCACCGTTATACGGTGTGAAGTTTATATCAGAACCACTACTAAGGAAGTCTTTTATGGCCTGTAGATCGCCCTTCTGTGCCGCTTGAATTAGTGTAGTAAAACCGTGTTTACTTGTAGAGCTTAAATCAGAAATACTTTTATTGAGAAGATCTATGATTGAGAGATGACGCTGTCGTTGTGCCAAATTTAGCGCAGTCTCGTTGCGATTATTTGTAAAGTTCACATCAGCACCACATTTAATAAGATATTCTACGATCTCTAGATGGCCCTTGTGTGCAGCTAAATGAAGTACAGTTTGTCCTTCATTATCTGTGCAGTTTATGTTAGCACCGCCTTCAAAGAGATACTTTATAACTGGCAGACGGCCCTGCAACGCCGCTACATGACGTGCATTCTCACCGCGTTCATTGGAAAAGTTTATTATATTAGAATTGCTTTGGACAAGATACTCTACAGTTGGTACGTGTCCACCGCCAGCCGCGAGAATCAGAGCTGATCCGCCTAGTGTACAGTGTGTACTAATAATGTCTGCGCCGTGTTTCACTAAGTACTCTATAATATCCAAGCGACCGTACTCAGCACCTGAAAGGAAGGGAGTCTTCTTAGCATCATCGTGCCGTGCCATCAACGCAGTAAAGAGAACTGAGGTTCGCTCCTTGAATAGTTTAACAATGTCGAGGTGGCCATATTGTGCGGCGAAATGAAGAGGCGTCTTCATTCCATAATTTTTCTGTTTCATCGATAGAAAGCTATAACGTTCTATGTCATTGATTAATCGATCAGTTAATATTTCTCTCGTAAGTTGAATATTATTTCTATCGATAGCGACCATAAACGAATTTATTAATGGTTCAATTGTAGTAATTCACACCGGTCAACATCATTGACAGCCGTCTTACCAGCCAGTAGCATTTTCTATGTCATAACGACTTTGTGGCCCGTTTTAACCGTTTAGGAATGTGTTTAGATCATTTTTAAAAACAATAGTTTTAGATAATTTTTAAAAACAATATTAAAATTACAGATTTTTAGAATGAAGATCAGAAATAGAAAACTTAACTTTTAATCTTGCATGCATTTTTAACGCTATCCATAGTTTGTGAAAAAACCCCGTTGAATAGTTAAAAAATAGTTCATAGTTGTATTAATTGTTTACCTTAAATGGTGATGTCTCGAAGCCAAGATTTTTTGGTGAAATGGATAGAATAAAAGCAAAGTCAATGTGAATCAGGTGGCCCTCCACGTCCAGCAGAATGTTGCCATTATGTCTGCAACAAAAAATCAAACACAAATAAAATTAGCAACATATTCATTTAGTGCATCTCCTATGTTAACAAACAAATTGAAATCTTTAGAGCACAGGTGTCAGGTGGGAATTCTGTCCTTGTTCTACCGGTGCTTTGAAATAAGTTGCTAAGAGGAACCAGTGTCTTTGATCCCTTCAGCACCGGTGCACAGTCCGGAAACACGCTAAACGCACCCAACATTTGGACAAATTGATATTTGTCAAATGATGACGATTCGCTTTTATGACTCGTTCTTGAGTTCAACATATTGGCTGTGGAATGATTTGCTGGCCTCTGTGTTTCCTCTCTCCTACAACACGGGTCTCTACAAGGCCCAGGTTCACTCCTTCCCTTCCCCAAAAATACCCTTCACACAGCATCCTCATAGATGATATAGATTTCTCCTGTGTGACGTTAATGTTAAAAAAAAAAAAGAAAGATATTTGCAAAAATATTTCATTAGGGTTTGTCACACCCGACATCAAAAAGCCGGGTAAGATAAATAGAAGTTTAATGTCTATCAATTGCTTGAAATTACTTCAATTTCATGACTCACCTATCCTTCAGCTGCAGCAGATAAGAGGCCAGGGCGTAAGCAGCCGCGGACCTGACGAAGGAGGTCTGCGCTCGCATGAACCTCTCCCCGGTGGGGGCACCGTGCTCCCTCAGCAAGTACCCTCGCAATGAGAGACCGGACTGACGCCGGATCTGGTGCAGCGACACCGTGTTCACTAGCGGCGAGATGAGGCCCGAGTCGTCTGATAGACATACCACCCTGGAATGCAAAATATATTAATCAATAAATTATTTATTCATTACGTCTCAAAGACTGCGATGGGCTGGACTGTTAACCCAATCGCTGCCATTTACGCGTATCGGCGTACGAACGATCCGTGCCACAACTGCCATCTACGCCGTATCACGTAAATCGCCAGTATGAATGTTTCGAAGATGATATTTCTAAGTTCTAACGGTAGATGGGGCTAAATATTATTTTGTAAAATATTATGAACTGTTTCTTTGCGACATCTCTGCTAAAATATGATAATTTTAATTGTTTATACTACGAAAAGCAGCATTCAAAAAAGGTCAACAGATTTCTTGACGCAGTCGTTTGATTCTCCCGCCATCGCAGCGTCGTGTGTGTGGATGTCACGTGGTTCTTATTACGTTCTCTGAGGTGTGGTTCTAAAAGTTTTTTTAATATTCGGCGGAAATGTGGACTTGAGTTTTTATTCCCGAATTGAGAATTTAGTTTGCGTATTTTTTAAAAATTTAGTTCGATATTTCTTTTCGTGTGTACTTTTATACAATCATTTTTGAAACTTTATTTTTAATATCCCTAAATATGTCAAGACGCGATCTCAATGAAGAAGAGATAAGACTCTGAAATTGAGGAAAGTGATGATGACTCAGATATTATAACGCAACTTAGTGACAATGAAGATGAGCCTATGGAGACTGAAGTTACCCAAAGAACTTCGTCAGGAAATTGAACTGTGAATTCCGGAAATTTTAAACCAATCATCCATCAATTTAATGATTTTCCATCTGGAATAATCGCGACCCCATTATTATCAGAAAATTCCCCGGAAATAAATTTTTTTGAACACTTTCTAAATACAAATATAATGGCCGAAATTGTTAAGGAGACAAACAAATATTATCAAGCGACTATTAGAAATAAAGTTATTTCTGAACATTCACGGCTTCGCAGGTGGAAAGATACATCAGTTAATGAACTCTACATATTTATTGCAGTGACAATGCTAATGACCAGAAATAAGCACCACACGATAGAAGAGCACTGGTCGAAAGATCCCCTTCTGACAAGTAATATATTTGGCAAGACGATGGCAACAAATGGTTACCAGATATTGCTGAGTATGCTGCATATGTCAGACCCTGATTCTCAAATTGCTGGTGACAAATTAAATAAAATTAAACTTCTGGTCAATCACACTCGAAAAATGTTCAAAGAAACAATGGTGCCATACGAAAATCTTTGCATTGACGAGAGTATTATAGAGTTCAAAGGACGTCTTAAGTTTAAACAATATATTCCATCCAAACGCCATCGGTTTGGAATAAAAATGTTCATTTTGTGCGACTCGAAGACAGGTTATATTTTAGATATAATTATTTATTGTGGAGATGGGACGGATGTCACTGACAATCAATGTCTTGGGGCTTCAGGAGCTGTTGTCACCACTATGTTAAATGACTACCTCGGTAAAGGCCACAAATTATATGTAGATAATTGGTACACTAGTCCAATTTTATTTAAATTTTTGCATGACCACCAAACTAACGCATGTGGAACGGTGCGAAAAAACCGTAAAAACATGCCAAAATTCAACAAATTGAAGAAAGGGGAAATTACTTCTCAGTATTCCGATTCACTGATGGCATTAAAATGGCACGACAAAAGAGAAATTCACATGTTAACGACGCTTCATGATGATAAAGTTTCTCCAACTGGGAAAATAAATTTTAGAACTGGAGAAGTAGTTTCGAAGCCAAATTGTATTCAAGATTATAATAAAAACATGGGCTTAGTAGATAAAGCGGATATGATGATAACTAGTGTAAATTCGCTTAGAAAATCAATTAAGTGGTACAAAAAAGTTTTCTTTCATTTAATCGATTTATTTTTACTGAATTCGTACATTATGCACTAAACCGTTACTTCCAAAAACATTACTTTTCCTGATTTCCAATTATATGTGATAAGACAATTATTAGAAAAATATCATACTACATCGCACCCTGAAGTTGGTCCATGTACGTCACAAGATGTGCCATTACGGTTATCTGCCAAAATGCTAGTAAAACATATGCCGATACCTATACCCACAAAGGAAAAAACCCAAAAACCTTATAAAAACTGTTATGTTTGCTCTAACACTAAACTTAGACCAAAAACAAGAAAAGCGACGAAGTACATGTGTGGCGAATGTAACGTACCGTTATGTGTTTGGCCATGCTCAACAATATTCCACGAGAAAAAAGAATATTAATTTTAAATCTTTAAAACATTGTGTAAATAAAATGTAGTACAATTTAGTGCAATATCAAATATAAAATGTGAAAAAAGTTGGAGAATCGTTGCCGACTCGATACAATCCATAATGACATGTGAGTGTTTATCTTATATCTCTTTGTTTATTTGTGTTAGTGAGTCAGCACTATGGCGGTTCTCCGCACTCAATTATTCTGTCGGTGTTTATTATTTATGTCGAAAATACATTACGGGACACACTCGAGGATTCAAATATCTTATCAAGTATGTACCAAAGATATCAGTAATGAGCATCTAGTATAAACAAAGCCCTCAATGGCAATGGGAATGCCGTAAAGATTAATTTAATTGAGAACTTAAAAAAGACTGAAATAGCTTGGCGTGTCGTAGTTGACAGAGTATATTGCTTGGGCAGGCATTGGGTTAAAGCAATACCAGGTTGCCAGTGGAAGAAACCTAAAGTAGACCGAAGAATAGGTGGATCGACTGCATTAAAGATTATCGAAGAGCATTGGAACAGGAAGGGAAAGACTGAGAACTGTAGGTGAATAGTTGAGGACCGCAACCAGTGGAGAGCATTTGTGATTATGAAATAATTTGAAAGACAAAAAGGCTGCAATGCTGCAGAAGAGTCACTCTACGGCCAGTACTTTGGAATATATTACGAAAGATCACCGACTACTATAATATGAGTATGCGTCTAGAGTTTGTTGGTCGCAAAACACAAAAAAAAACTTTTAAAAAGCATGCATTTTACTGAATAAATGAAAAAGAAAATTGCAGCCCGTCACACTAACTCCATTCTCGGCCATTGACATAAATACAAAGATATGTTATGTTCATACTAATCGAACAACAAAATATAACATGTTCTATTTTCTAGATGCAGTGAGTAACGAAACGTGAGATAAGAAAATAATAGCCAATAACGATGTGTGAATAGATGAAATAGCTAAAGCACCAGCGTGGCACGGAAAGCATTAGAAAAGAATAGCCATTCAAAGAATGTGTGTGTCGGGTAAAACAGCTATATTATTATGAACGCCAGTAATTTTTGTATGCGTGCATCTCAGCACCAGCTTTGAGCTTAAATGGCCCACTGAGGTGAGCATGACGTTGCATATTTTTGTATAGATCTGTTTGGACTGCTCACCGCGGACATGCTCACCTGCTAGTGGTCCGCTTTTCGACTTCTCGACGAACAAACAAGCAAACAAACTAGAAGAATACGACATACTATCAATAGGTTGTCCTTCATGCACTTATGTGTTTCTCAGCATTCAGCGTTCGCTGTCTCACTTTATTTTAATTGACATTTACTATTTTGCAAAAAGCCTTGTGAATAATTGAATTTATTGAAATAATAAGTGATTTTTGAGTACATACGAATAGAAAAAAACCGTCGGATTTGACTTTAGCTCGAGAATGATTTGTGCACCTCTCAAAAGCACAGGAAGGCATTTTTTTCACAAAAGAGCCTAAAATGACATGTTTGTGGCGGCTGGTGACAGCTTGTCTGATCAACAAAATTATGTGCGATATTAAATGCAGAAAATCTAATAACAATTTGTACACCAAGTAAAAATGTAAATGTTCATTTGTTCAAAATCTTAAATCTTCAAAAGTTCTTCACCAAATGTTTTGAAATTTTTACAATATGGCATTTGAATACGCAAGTGTTTTTACATACCTATATTACATAGATGTCACCTGTTACAGGTAAAAACATGTTTGTTTTAAAGCAGTGCCATCTGTTGGATGTAAAAGCAAAACGTGCTTTTGTTTCTCTATCTACACAGACAGACTGAGCCACAGCAACGCGCGACATGATACAGCTGGTTAAAAATATTTATAGTGGTTCTCACCTGCAAGGATGTAGCCTGAGCGGCACGTGTTCTTGGTCCCACACTGCCTGCAGAGCCTGCAGCAGCTGAGAAGCTAACAGTTCCTGCCGTAGGTCGTCCCCACACTTCACTATGGCCCCCAGGAGCTTCCAGCCGGACAGCTGGCCGTAGGGGGAGCTGGCACGGACTCGCGCTTCCTTTTCACTCCACAGCTCCTAGAATTGGACAATAAACGCTCGTCAAATATTTACAAATCTATCACAGTATCAAGTAACACTTACTAAAATAGTTAATACAGTGAAGAGCAAAGGAGGGGGTAATAAACATCGAGAGATTTGTGCGATGTCTAAGTTGTTCTTTACATTACATACTCTATAAATACGTATATATAATTATAATACTCTTTAATGCTAGAAAAACTATTCCGTAATCGAACTGTATTTAAAAAGAATCCCGTAACTTTTTTAAAGATATTGAATAAAAGTTTGTTACGCTCCGGCTCCGGTTAAAGACGGTTGCCGTGTTGGATACTACCTTTTCATCCTGCCAGAGTTCGCATGATCGTGGTTCCTACTGTGAGCTGTCAAAACGGAATAATCAATATTACGGTACCTAAGGACCTGATGAAAGAATAATTATCACTGAGATGGCGACGTTCTAGGTTCCTAGAATCGTAAGAACCGTGACATTTCTTTCGATAAATTGTACAAGTCCTTACTTGAAATATAAAATGTTACATAAAATATTTGTAATTTGTATATGTATTAAGTAAGTAGGTATTTAAGCACCTACTTACGAATCTTATGATTTAAGAGGAAAATTTGGTTTTGATTTATTAACCACCTGAGCAATGGCTACCCAAATTCAGGTAGGTGATTTTATGAAATGTAAATTTAATGATTTTCTTTGATTTTTTTTGGTAAACCCAAAAAATATGGGTTGAACAGTGAAATATAGAATATTAACACATTAATTTGTTTTTGATAATTTTATTTTAATTACACTTAACCAGTTTCAGAAGTACCCTTCCTTCATCAGGGGAATATTAACACTAACTTATAAGATATACATTACTGATATATACATATTTCTAGGTGTTGGAGCGGGAGGTGAGCAAAAGGGAGGCTTGGCTTTAAACCGCAGTAAGCAGTTTGTATGTTTACGTATTAATATTTGGAGATTTGATATTAATTAAATCGAGTGGCCGAATCTCCATTGCAATGGTTAAATAAAAGAAAATTAAAAACTTATTTTTTTGGATGATATAGAACTACTAGTACTAAAGAAATTTGGATATTGTTGGAGGTTACCTTTAGTGCCTGAGCACTGGGATCCTTAGCATTTCTGAAGGCGTGTGCCCCATCGTGTTCCTCTGCAGCAGCCAACCGTCTCCGCACATCGGCTGCAGCCAGCAACACACTCTCCCTCGAGGATGCCGATGACCCAGACAACTGGGACAGACTATCTGCCGCTTTACACCGATACTGGGGAACAACACAAACTGCAATGTTAATCTGTGTAGATGCCATTGTTAGTACATGCTACATTTATAGGTTAGGAACAAGTAAACGGCTGATATCAGCTACCTCTTTAACTCGGACCAAAATGCCCACAAACTCTTCAGTTTCTCTCAGGATGTGATCTTCTATCTTCCTGAACTGGCAAATAGAAATAAGGGATTAAGTCAGTTTTCATAAAATTAAAGTTACAATAAATGAGGATGTTTATTTTCAAAATGTTAATAAGCTTTAATACCTGAAGTGTTAATTCGTCGTCTTCTTGACTCCAGCAGCCCTCAGTTTCGGGATTTTCATACGGGGAATACACTGAGAATGTGCGCCATTCTGCAGAGAAGAAAATAAGTATTGTAAAAATGTCTTAACCCCTGATTTTGCGAATAACAGATATTACCCATAGAGACAATTGATTTTGTGAATGAACGAATATTCCCCATAGAGATAATAGATTTCGTGAATTAACAGATATTACCCGTAGAGACAATTGTTTCGCTTTTGGGAACAGTTCATATGGTCTTACAGAAATTGTTGTGTCTCACTTACTGTCATAGTGAGAAATATGATGTAAACCAGAGATCCCCAAAACTTTTTGTCGCCAGACGCCAGTAATTCCCTAGATTTGAGAATGGGTTTTTAAGAGGTATTCTGGATTGCTCAGTACTGGATTCCCCACCGATATTTTTACGAATCCATAGGGGGGGGGGGGGTTGCTAGAGAATTTCAGATTTGGAGGGGAATAATTCCCGGCAATATTTTCGTATCCTCTAAACGCATTTCAGACAAAAATTTCCATAGATATCTCATCACTGGAATAGTGTTTATCTCTGACATTCGTATATATAAATAAAGAATTAAACAAGTCATACAAGTTTGGTTGAACATTGCTATTGAGCACATAGGCGCAATGTGTTTCTACTGGTATCAAACATGCAAGTTCCGCTCCGTCGTCGACCACCATTCAGAAACGTAAGGGGAGAGTCATTTTAAACTTTTTTACGTATGAATTTTAAAATTTTTAATTTTTCACAAATTATATGTTTATTTTCTAACAATAAAAATTGAAAGCTTATTTTGTCACTTTTCAAGTTTTTAGTTTTCGGATAAGTTCAGAAATATTCCATTTATTTTGATTTTATTGCAAAGATACACACAAATTATTCAACCTTCTGACATCGTCTTTAAGAAATATAACGGTCAATATGCCAGAGACTTGAGGGGTTAATTAACATTTATGGGGAACTTTAAACAGTCTGTATTATTTATTGATTCTTGGCCTACTGGCTAAGATCAATGTGTAGTCCGTATTATTTAGGTTAGGTGATGCTTGGGTTAAGTTAGGTATAATTAGGTTACCACTTAGATTTGGTAGTATAAAGGATTGCCCTTCCATAATGGGTACCAAGGTATGGGAAACCGTGGGATTTCGAGAGCATAATAGACAAGATGTTAGCCTCCAGGCTGTCCTATACACTTGTTTATAAGAGTTTTTAATCTACATAATAACACTGTTTTGTTATGAAGGTGTTAGTTTTGCAATAATCCATTCATAACAAAAGTTTGTTTAAAAACCACTACAATTAAGTATTATAGTAGGTCGGTAAAAAAACTAGACAAGGGATACAGGGAGTAGGTGCATATAATGAATAGTTAATTAGTACCTGTGGGCAAGGCTTCCTCGCTGCGGGCATGGCGAATGGGGGTGGGCTGCTGAATGACTCGGGTGGGCAGGGGGGCTGCCTCCCCCACTTCCAGCACCTCTACGTACAGCAGATATGGTGTCTGGAATGGCAAGGAAATGCATCAACTAATGTAAATTCCTAAACGGTTCACCTCTGGAACCATCTGCCAGCTCTTGGTGTCCAAGCAGAAGATTTTAATTTACAAAAAAAAACTGAATTTTCGAAGAAGAAAAAATAGATGGTTTTGGCTACAACAACATCAATAATGGCAGTTTTTTGTAATATTAGCACTTTAGTACACCCAAAAGTCACAAGCCGCCACTGGTTTTGACGACATGTTAGGTAGATCAAACTGATTTGCAATAATTAATATAAATTTCTATTACTCATTTTATTTCTTAGGTTGACAGCGATATTTTAATTTTTTGCAGTAAATGATCTTAACTTTACAGATAACACAATTTTAGCAATTTATAGCAGTTCTATCTAGTATAGATTTCAATCATTGTAATGATTACAGAAATTCTGTGAAATCAAGCCTAGATAGGTGAATTCATTAAAAAAATAAGAAAATTAAACCTATTCTTAAATTACCTATTCAAAGGATGCAGCACAGACTTGGTCATAAGCAGTGTATTCAATAATTTCTCTAAGGGCCTGTGTCATCTTTGGGGATGCTGTGTGGAGGGTCTTTTTAAGGAAAGGAAGGAGAGGATGTTCTGGGAAGGAAAAATTGTGAGGGGTGGGTAGGAATCTAGGGATCAGTGAGTCCAGGAGTGACGGATGAATGATTTATCTCTCCTGCTGCGGTGCAAGGCGATTGGTCAAGAGGGATCAGTTTGACAGGTCAAAGTGTCTCCCCAAACCATCCAGGATCCCGATCCAGGACACCACGCAGCTGGTGGGCGTCCTCACCCGATGAACCTGGGCACCCCTGCTAAATCACCAATCGTAGCAAACCACTTGGGTTGACCTATGGTGGGGGTGTAGGTTAGATTAGGTTAGGCCCCCAAAAAATACTCCTTTGTATAACTTACATATAATAAAATATCTATGTAAAAGTAAAGCCTTCCAGGAGTGAATAAAATTTTATAAATTCAAAATAATACACTTAGTACTTCAAGAGAATGAATACATTAACCGACCTTATCTTTGGAGTTGAGCACGGCGGCAGTTTGCGGAGGTATCCTGAGGACGTAGTGCTGGACGGGATGAAGTGGCAGCCAGACCCTGGCTGGAAGGTTGAGGTTGAGACTGACCAGCTCTGCCCGCAGCCGAGTGTTGCGAAGCTCCTGGGATGCTATCGGAGTCAGCTTCTTGCCGATGTTCACTAAAGCATCTGAAAGATTTAAGAATATTAGTAATATGTATGTAGTTCGACAGCCTCCGTGGTCGATGGCTAAGGCTCTTGACTCGCAAGTTGGAGGTCGGGGGGTTCGAAACCCGGCATGCGCCAAGTATATTTAGTTTGATTAATTTTTTTTATTATTTCACATATCACTCATTTAAAATAATATTTATATATTATATTTGCAGCGCGTTCCAGAGTGGAAGATACTCCCACGATCACCCTGTTGTAAGACTACCATTCAGAATTGAAACGTTGCTTGAAATGGCTTTGGCTGTGTTTGGTGACCAGATCTGAATAGCCTGGTACTTCCCCTCCTTCCTATATCTCCTTCCCCTCCCCGCTACCTTCAACCTCACACATGCTTGATACACTAATTTGATTTACGCGGAAATGTGTGGTATTTTTACAAATTCACTTTGAATAACTGAACTTAAAGGGCCGACCGTGGCGGTAATCGGCTGCGAAAATTCGATTTACACGGGATTCGTATTAACACGAATTTTAATACAAAAAACATCGGCCGAGGAATCGATTTTCTTTTTTTTTCATAAAATTTCGAATTACATGGGAATTCGTTAATTCGAAATTTGATCTTTGATGTCCCGTGGATTTCGAATTAAAGAAGTTCTACTGTGCAAACAATTCAACTTTTGTACCTGAAAACTACCTTAAAACGTGGAAAATTGGGAAACAGTAATTTATCTTGTGAATGAGGCAAGGAGTGTGTGCCAAGACCGAGTTGTTTGGCGGTCCGTCCTCTCTGCCTACCCCTGCGGGGAAACGGCGTGATGGTTAGTTAGTTAGTTAGTAATTTATCTTTTTTATTATTCAGGTAGAATCACTGAATCCTGAAGTTTGTGCGCTTTACTCACGGACACCCTATGTCCACAAATGTATCTACCTTATGCAATACTCTTAGTACTTTGTTAGTTTGTACAATAGGTTTGCAAAGGTTTTTTGAATTATTTATTTATAAAAAGTACCTATAAAATGCAACTGCGGCTGTATACAGTGACAGCTAGAAGGCGTGCTGCACCCGCAGTCAAAAGCCCTTCCACTGAGCAGGTCCCCAAGAGCGGTGGCAGGCGGCGGCGGTGGAGGGAGCGGGGGTGCCCGGAGCGCCGAGGCGTCCGACCTGGACCTGGCGTGGTGCGGGCCGGCGGAGTGCGAGGGCCGCTGCAGGGGGGGCGGGCGCGGAGGTGCCAGCAGCTGGCCGCGCATACGCGCCCCGCGACCTCGGGACCGGCCTCCGCCCGCCACCGTATCCCCCGCACCGTACGCCCCTAGCAGCCACGCCAGGCGGAGGGCAAAGTCGGCACTGGCACGACAACGCTGCACAAGGTACGGATGCAGAACCTACAAAAGAATTTGAACATTAACATTTTATGAGTAAAATAGTTTTCAATTTGTTTTTCATTTCATTTTTGCGAAAGAATAGAGAACACTAGAGTTCTGTCTCTCTTACGGGGTCCGGAGACGATCAATGTCAATTATTGTCAATTTACTTACATCATTGACAATTTGCATTGAAGTGCGATTGACAGAACTTCAATCAACCTGTCAATACTTTTGCCCCAGTTACTTTGTGGAAGTCTGTGGAAAGATAACACGCCTAAAGTGTGTGATAATAATGTGATAATCTTTGGATTTTTCATTCCATAACTCTTTGGAAGAATTCCAAAGGGCTCAATAGAGAGAGCAATTGAATGAACGATTTTCAATCGCATAGCGAAACAATGCCACAGTGGAGATGGTGTCAATGCGCTCAATCAAAATACACATTATTAATCTGTCAGTTGTCAATCGCTTCAATTGCCTCAGTAAACGATCAATTAGCAATTGTCTCAATTGCATCCAAGATGTAGATTGACATAACTATTGACCTTGCTTAACATCCCATTTGAATTTCATATTGGTGGTGAAACACAATTTTGTATTGGAAATTTAATGCCTGATTGGCCAGATTTTTGGATCACGATACTCACCCACAAAGCAATTCTTGTATTTTTCTTTTGTGATTTTGCCTAATAATACGATAATGATAATGCATTACCTCGGCAACGTCATCTATCTCAATGAACATGGTTGCCAACTGCGGCAGGTAAAAGTCCACGTCCTCGTTTGGGAAGCTGAACAGCTTGTTGGCGAGGTAGCTCTGCACGCCCGGCTCCTTGGAGTTGAAGAGGTATCCGATGGCCATGTGCATGTCAAAGAGCTTGCTCTCAAACAGACGCAGCAGGAAGTCCTTGGAGCGGGCCGCCTCTCGAGCCGTCGACTGCAACACAAATTATAGATCATTTAAAATAAATGTAATTTATTTAATAGGGAGGCCTATGTCCAAAGTAAGATAAAAGATAAGTTTTAGATGTAGTGTAAAGTGTGCATAAATGTCATAGAAATAAGCCGAAAAAAAAAAGTAGGGTAACGAATGATAGGTAAATAGTTACATTGTGGATCGCTATAATTAGATTAAATCATACAAATGTCTTGAAAATAAGAATTACAGCAAAATCAGTAGCCGAATAAATAGAATGCATATTTATTTATTTATTAACGGACTATGTTCAATTACAACACATTACATATTGCACAAAGTTAATAAAAAGAGAAATGCTACAATAGAGGGTAATTTAAAAATTACAGCTATGGCAAAAATAGGATACAAAAACAATAAAGATAATGTCAAGTCAAGACAGGAACAAGATTTTGATGAAGTCCACGACTTCTGCCACATCAATACAAAATATTACTTACGTAATGACTGACAAAAATCATTAAAGCTTACACTAAAAATTTCAAGGTCCTGACAAGTCTTGTCATTCTGGACATTAACGAATGGAATCCATAATTTGTGGAGTGGTGATTGAAGAAAAACAAATCATTATTTCTTGGTCTAGGGGAAGGGATATTGAAAGCGATGCATTGCAACATAGTAGGTGAGTCAATCATTTTATTAATAATTTTTAAAATGCAGATGTGATCAAAGTCCTTCCTACAGTATATGGTAGAATCTCAATAATCCGGTACTTCAAAGGTCGGGCATCTTCAGTAATCCGGCGGCACTATCTGAATCGGGGAGCTTTAGAACACGGTGTAGAGTGTGAGAAAAAAGTGGAGATAAGAGATTATTTTTGTCAACAAATACAAATGTGTATTATTATTGTAACCATGAAAATGTAATGTTTTGGATTTCTAAACTTAGGATCCCTTTAGAATTTTTAATTTTTTTAATACTATTATACATTTTTCAATACCAACATTTCAATTATATCTCTACATATTCAATTAATCTCTTCTATGTTTTCGAAATTCGACATATTCCATTATTATTGTTTACACATATGTTTGACCTATATGCTCCATTCAAATGCATGTTCTCGGTGAATTGAATATATATTATCAAAATGTTAGAGGTCTGCGAACTAAGACTCATGTATTTCTTTCCGGCGTTCTTAATGCCAATTATGACATGATATGCTTGACTGAACCTTTTTTTTTGAATTTTTGTGCAGTAAAAATAACGTTATGAAGTAACAAAAACTAATTACGGGTTGTTTCACAGAATTTGAACAATTCATCAAATTTCAAAGTTAATTATCAAGTTCTGTGAAGGTTCTATTCAAGTTCTGTTATTATTTCAGTTTTGTGAAGCATCTGACCAATAATGATTTTTTTATTTTTTTAAAGTAAGACAAACATTCTCGGGTTACGAATAACCTGACAATATTTGAAAATCTCCTACTACCACCACAGTAAGCTGAAAATTTTGCTTGTGTTGTGATGGAGGACTTAGCCAGCCGAGGAATTGAACACACTACACCTGGGTGGGACCCAAACGCGTTGTCAACTCGGCCACCGACCGGTCAAATAATATAATATATAATATAATAATAGTACTTGAATAGAATCTCCACAGAACTTGTCATTTTGAAAATTGATGAATTATTCAAATTCTGTGAAACAATTCTGTGAAAACGATGATTTGTTTCATTACAATGTAAAGTTGATACCATCCTAATGCAAATGCATTTTAAAAGTAAATTCCACAAATACACATGTCATGAGAAAATGCAAAAGGTCATCTCACGGGAATTTTATCAATGACCTTTGTGAGAAGACTGGGACAGCAGACAACAGATAGATCCAGAGATCCTGATTAGCACACTACGCAATTGTAAAATCACACACATAATATTAATTTTTATACCATCTCTCTCATACAAGACTTCAGTCGGAAGTTCATTTCAGAACATAAATACAAAAAAAAAATTTACAATGATTCGGAAGGATATTAAATTGAGTCCATATGTAGTTCACAGAGAATGAAGAGATGTAGAAACTTGAATAATCTCAACAATAAACCAGAAATCTGTGTATATATGTAGCCGTTTTTGGTTGCTTAGCTATTTTTTTTTTTAGATTTCCCTTCCGTTAACTATTTTAAAAGAACTGTAGAAAGATTCCCATAAAACTATAGTGGGATCAGCTGTACAGAAATGTTTCAAAGTCCTGTGCAATATGGTAAATGTGGGACGTTTAAATTGCGAGTGGGCAAAAATATCAATATGGGAAACATTAAATAAATAAGATAATAAGATGACAACCACGCAGAGAAATAACTTAGAACAGAGGTGTAGAGAGAGAATAAACAAAAGAATAGTTATTAAGTCAGTTTAGTATTGGTTATTTAAATACACAATATAATCAAGAGTTTTTTTAATGAGAGCCAGTGAGACTACGGCATCCCCAATTGTTGTGAGGCTGAGGTAGTGGGGAGGGGAAGGAGATAGGATATAGAAAGATGGGAGAGTACCTGGCTATTCAGATCTGGTCACGAAATATGGCCAAAGCCATTTCAAGCAACTGGGCTTCAAATATATTATATATTATTTTTAATGAGTAATTTGTTAAATAACACAAATTGATTAAATAAAATTTATTTGCGCACGCCAGGATTTGAATCCGCAACCTCCAGATTGCTATTCGAGAGCCTTACCCCTCGACCACAGAGGGCGTAGATAAAAAGTATTTACAGAATTTCTATGAAAGTTGGAAAATTACGCAGGCTACTTCAGACGCCGCAGCGTTGTAAATCATATTTATTGCAGAAATCAAAGAATTGAAGTAAAATATTAGGATAAAGAAAAGCCACCCACCCTCCAACATATTCTTCCTCAAGAGCATATTACGTACTTGTGTGGAATTTAGTAAATTCTTTTAAGCATGAACACATTACCAAACGTGAAATGGTTTATAATCTGAAGCCACAATCTAAAAGGTTACTAGTCAGAAGATTATAATCTCTTTAAACACTGGTCTAGATATGCAAATAAATTAAGTTCAAAATGTTTACTTGGTGTTTCCAGTCAAAACTATTTACTCATCGTTACACTGAATAAAATGAAATAATTTCGGAAAAATCAAAAAAATGTATTTTTTTTCCACAAAATATTTTTTTGTGTTAACAATTGGACATTTTCGTAATTTATTGCGTAAACAAAATATGTGTTTGATAACATTCTGTGTGTTAGTAGTGCTTATTCAATTACCACATTTCATGTTGCATAAATGTTATATATTAATATTTATCATTCCAGCACCTGTAAGAATTTAATTTATGTAGCAATGTAGCGTGCAACACTTATTTCAACATCCATATTTATATTATAAATCATTTTGCACATCAGGAATGACAGGTAAATAAAAGCACAACACATAATAGTTCAAGAACTAGAAACGCAGAGTTCAAGTTAAATTTAATATTTATTAGAAAATAAATTAAATTATGAAAGGTAGGGAAAATCGGCATTTGAAACAAATTTTAACACAGTGCTGGCTCAGTTTGATTGGTGCGGCAAAAACATTAAGGACGGGTTGTTTCGGAGAATTTGAACAATTCATCAAATTTCAATGTTCATTTTCAAGTTCTGTAAAAGATGTTTTCAAGTTCTGTTTTGATTTCAGTTCTATCGAGATGCTAGCCTATAATTAATAATAACAGAACTTGAATAGGACTTTCACAGAACCCGAAAATGACCTTTGAAATTTGATGATTTGTTCAAATTCTCCCAAACAACACGTCCTTAGTTGAGCTAAGTATTTGAATGACTAATATCCTGAATCTAGATTATAGACTAATTATGATTGATTTTTTTTCTTACATGTAGGAGTGGCTGGATAAAAATTGATTTACAATCAGCCGTATTAGGAGATTAACTCACCTCGTTTCTAGAAATCGCAATAAATACATGTATGTACATTACACAGGCCAGAGCGACATTTTATAGAACTTTTGTTTTTGGATTTGCCTATTGTCAAACAAACAAACTCCAACGGCTCGGAGGGCTTTGAAGCAGAGAATGGACGGTTATCTCGAGAGTATTTCCTCCTGGGGTAAAAATAATCTCAAATTTAAAATTAATTAATTAAAAATTCAAAAAAAAGATGCCTTAAATCATCTAAGTTCTCTTCATTTAAGGTGTAAAAATTCCGTACATATATGTATGTCTTTACACCGCAACCTGTTGATTTATGAATGCGAAATTCATAAAATTATCTGCATTCTAAAATTTCAAAAACATAATTTTTTCAGTAATTTTTGACACTTTGTGAAAAAATGGTGAAATATATGATTGCCACATTCATAAATCGACAGGTGTACAGTATTTTTACGAGAATATGGATGGTATAAGGTGTCTTTTTTCTGCTATTCCAACACTGACATTTGATTTTTGCAATATCGCTCCAGCCTAATAAATGAATACAACATGTCATGTTCTCAAAATTTTAAAATTATGTATTCTTGTAAACACAATGTCATGTTCTCAAAAATTTGGATACAAATGGAATAATGTTCATTTTTTTAAAAAAGCATTTAAATATACAATAATCTTAAATGTAATGAAATCTGTAGTTAGTTGCATCTCATTTTTGTATACAACGTAATCCTTTTTAAAAAATGAGAAATTACAGTTTTGCTTTTTTACCACAAAACATTACTTTTAATAGCGGAATACATATTATCAAACCTATCTTGTTATTGTTTGCAATACTCAAGGAAAATATGCCGAATTTATACAATGCCATCAATGTGTGTAATGTATGTAATCAATGATAATGTGTCAGTTATTGTGTATAAGTATCCCCAAAAAATGATTACCTCAGGTTTGCTTTCCGGTACGGGACTCTCTGCTTTTGGTTCCTCTTCACTCTTCTCTTCGCTGTGGTCACTTTTCCGGCAGTCCTGGTCATCGGTTGCCTCCTCATCGTTGGTTTCCGGTGCCCCGGAGTCCAGACTTTCCCGGGACCTTCCAACCACCGGGGGAGCAACGGCGGGCTGGGATCCTTCATACTTGCAGCTGTTAACCGGACAGATTATTCCTGAGTCATCAGAACCTGATAAGAATAACATTATCAAATTAAACACTATCACTTTACATGTTTACACCACATATTTATTAATAACAGCACAGTTTCAGTTTGGGGCAATATCACAACTAACAATACGTAAAAAAAAAAAAAACTAATTACTCTAGGATACAATCTAATCAGCTTGTCACTGAAGATTTGATGTAAACTAGCAATGTATGTTTGTGTCATTTATTAAAAGAGTGTCTTGTTAAGAGCCTTTTGCCTTTTTTATACAAACCTTAATTTCGGATTTGTGGCCAAAATACTTAACCCTAGATAACTAATCGCTCGTTGAGGCGACGACGCGCTACTCGGCGAAATTCGAAATCACCTACTTCCCCCCGCTCCCCGACCTTGACTCTTTCATTACCTTCCTAATTTTGATTGCGGCCACACGCATACTAGGACGTGCCCTATGACCATCCCGTCGTCCGCTGGACGAAAGTTTAGTTATATACTCTTACATTAATTTATTCTTATTGTTAATGTTGGCGAATCTTCTACAATAGAAGCTCGGGTTCCATCTACGTCAAACGTGCCTAAAATTTGCTACCTGTGACCATCCAAGGCCCGGAGGATGACCAAACACCGTTGCACCAGATGTAGAAAGGCTATTTGTAGTCCACATAATGTTGACATGTGTGGTCACTGTGTAGACTGATATTTTGATATTAATTTGTTCATTATAAACTTTACTTTTGTGCCATGTAACAAGTTCCTATCTTAATTAAATATTTTTGATTTATTTATAGTGTTTTATTGCGTAGTCCACTCGACGAAAGTGTAGTTACAATGAAACAATGAAAACAGTTTAGTTAACTAGGGTTAACCAAACCAAAAGAAATAAAAAAAATTAATCTAAAGGTATAGCAAATATCTAGTATGGATATTAGCTACTATATTTATTATTGTAAAATACAGGTAATTAAAGAATTTTAATAATTTTACAGGCAACTTTGGCAATTTTTAAGCCGATAGTAATAATTTAAAAGAATAATCTTTCCAACCTACTATGTTAATACAGTGAAATCTTAATTTATAAAAAATCAGCCTGCATTTGTGCTCACAAAACTTGAAAAGTAGTCGACCAATATCGCTGAATATTTCAATGTTTGTTCTTATTAGTGCCAGGAGTGTTTAGAGAGTGATTTGAATGGTAGATGAAGTCAAGTTTGGCTAAGAAAAAATCTACCTCACATGACAACCAAGACGTGGGAGAAAAGGGTCTTAGCAAGGTCAACTTTTTATTATGTTTTTGTATTTTTAGTTAAAAGTCAGATACCCCGAGTATCGGAGGTCAGTCATGTAGGCTCAGTCAGTAAATGTAGTCAGTGATGAAGAGCTGTCATCGAGAGGCAGTCTCGAAGAATAGTCTGAGACCACAGACATAGGAATTAATAGACGAGAAGATAATGGCGAGGGGTAAAATCAACTGTTGAAGAACGAAGGGAGTGAAGCTGACTGTGATTCGTCAATAAATCAATCTGACAGTAAATAGGCATCTCGCATTATAATATCACCATTTAGTTCTTAAAAGTAAAATCTGCTTTTGAATGAATAGACATTTTTACATGGGAGCGCAAATTACTCGCCACGTTATGAACTAATTTGCGAAGACCAAATTCGGCAAAGTAAATTTCTTCTGTTTGCAGAGTCGTAGTTAGTTTCAGAGTATTTAGTTAAGACACTTTTACAAATGTTTCATAATTTACTTACCCCAGTAAACAACGATGAGCACACTTGAGAATCGCTACATTGTGATGTGATAGTATATGTTTCTAAAACTGATCCATATAATACGGTGTGAATAAGCTTAAAATAAAGTAAAATAATGCTTACTTATGGAATGTAATACGACAATTGGGTTTATTGTCTTTTTCACATCTATTTTTACAAGTTTTCATATCACAAGTCAACATTTTGCCGTGTTATTTCGTAAAATGAACCGATGATGCCTCGACCATAGTTCGCACAAGAATGATGACGTCACGTTTTCAAATTTCACTTGAGGCCATACGCGAGCCCAGCCGGCTCCAATGGAACCGGTATGGGGAGTGGGGATAATACGCTTTTAATCACTTAGGGCAGGTCTACTAATATTCATATGTCTATGTCTGAGACGGTAGGGAGTCACAAGCGGTAGAGAGTATTGCCACTACAGATTAAGGGAACTTAGACCCTTAATCTGAGAGTAGGCCGTGTCAGTCGTCTATCAGAAGTGGTAGGTAGTGGAATTCCACTACTGATTAAGGGAAATTAGACTCTTAATCTGGCACCTACCAGTAAACTTCAACTGCGGCTGATAGTCATTCATATTTGTAACAAATAATTATAAGCAATAATTAGTCATCCGAAATACCAATACAAATTGAAAACATCTCCCGAGTAAAAATATATGCCGCCAACGGGGATTGAACCCGTGCCTTCTGACGTCCGGTCAGGTGCTCTGTATCCACTGAGCTATGTCGGCTTATTTCCAACCCGCCAAATGATTCAATATGTACTAGTACCTCAATCAAAAATTACTGCTTACTATATTTTTTCACCTGTAAACAACCAACTTTATTTTTGTAGGAAAGGCTTTGTTAGTGCTAAATTTCTCACTAGATGGCGTCGAGACATATGATATCTTCATTTATTGGTGAAATATTTTTTGACTTGTCAAATATTATTATTATAGTCAAATTTGTATTGGTATTTCGAATGACTAATTATTGCTTATAATTATTTGTTATCCTTTATGCTATGCATAAAACCTTGTCTTATAAACGTAAGTTTATCATTAAAAAATAATTCATATTTGTATTTGCATTGAATAAAAATAAAAAGTGTTGTGCTGAAACGAAGAAGAAGAAATGGTTTTCCTGCCTACCATAGGGTGATCTCGTACCAAGATAGTAGAAACAGTAACATTGTGGTATACAGTAGTGAATGGTGGAAGAAATCGGAGACGCCTGAGAAAGACATTAGCAATAATGAACCATTGCGGGTTCCACTAGTATAAAATAAAACATTGTAAAAGAAACGTTAGGCTGAAATTTTAAATTTATATAGGAAAAATATTAAACGTAATTTAATAGAATATTTAAACTTAAATCTGTTATTTGTAATTTAAATGTAAGCCCATCAAAAAGTATTTTTTAATAATTTTATATTTACATAGTAGGTAGCGCAAAATTATCTTTATACATAATTAACTTTAACTCACAAAAAATCGTCAAAGTTGACCTAAAAATCATGAAAAATCAATTTCTTTAATGGCCTGTATTTTATAATTTGAAACCCAAATAAATAAAATGGCTCACATCTGTACTAGATTTATGCTAAACCTTTTGATTTAAAAAAAATGATTTGTCAGTTTGGTTGGGTATTTAACTCATACCACTCCTTTGTCGAGTGTGGCTCGACATTATATTTCTTACACCAACTCCTATGTCGAGTCATACTCGACATTATAGTAACGCAATTTCGAAAAATAATTTAAATTATCAAATGTATTTTTTTTTCTTTTAAACACTTTATATCTCATTCTGAATATTCCGAATACGCAAAATACATATATCTCGTCAAGTTTCGCCTTTTAGATAATTTTTAAAATCGTATTATTTTTAACCTTGTAAATGCACTGCGCAGTTATTTGGTTGCGACGCATGTAAGTAGGTAGGTACTTGCCTGTCTACCTGCGTAACAATAGGAAGCGCTGAGGGATTTCTCCCAACACATAACAAAGGATTATTATACCTATTCACTTGTTATCACATAATATTTTGTTCTGTTTGTGTATTTACATTTGTTTTTACTGTTTTTAGTAGCAAATATTTCGTGGCCGAGAAAGCACATGTGTCGTTCGGTCTTGAAAATAATACTCAGTAATTAGGTGAAAATATAGTTTTACATTTCTTTTTGTAAAGAAAGAGTAATAAAAATTACATATTTTAAAAATTTTTGTTTAACTTTTTATTGAGGCCACTTTTTATCCCTTTTTTGTAAATTAATTAAGGAGTTGGTAGTAGGTAATTAAAAAAAAAATTAGGAGTGCAAAGGGTTAAGTTTTGCATGAAAAGGGCGACGCAGCCGTTCCTCTTAAGTAATGAATCTTGAGACATTTGAAATAATATATTAATTTAAATTAATTTTATTATCTTATAGTTAACCGCTGGTACTCATTATTTATTATGTTTATCACAAAATTACTGTAATTATATACAAGGCGAATTTGCCCTTTTAAATTTAACATTTGTATGGCTGCAGGTTTTATGTAAACAATGTGGCGATAAGCAAATCTGCTTAAAATCGTCGCCCAAGTAGGATTAATAATTTTTCCACCAAGACTGTTCCAAGCACAAGCTGTGCCAATATTATATTTGGAATTGTGCACACAAAATGGCCAAAGAAAGAATAAGTTTTTTTTTTCAGCAATTAAGGCGATGCACTACGTAGTAATGCAAAATCATGTGTTTTTGGTTTGAAAATTTGGTCGCCTAGAAATGTTTCAGATGCTTTAATTAAATAATGCGAGTAGAATACATCTTGACCTTTGAAATAATCGAGTATTTTTTAGATAAGTGTTTTTATAAGCCCAGAAAAAAATAATGTATAAAGCCTAAGAAAACTGCTTTAAAGTTCAAAATCTCCTACTTACGAACCCATTTTCGGTTATGATTTTATTGTGTAATGTGGAAAATTAAGTTATTTATAAAATGATCGGAAAAAAAATAAATATTTATGCCTGAACATCCACAAAATAAAATAAAAGGCACTTTTTGGACATGTTTTTTTCTTACATAAATCAAAACAGGCGGATGGTGTTAAGCGGGAATTTAAACCTTATCGCCATCTACATAAGGGGTGTTATTGATAACGGCTCTATTTAAAATATTACACAACGTAGTGCATCGCCTTAAAAGGACTATATAATATTTATCGGCTGTTAGAATATCAGTTGTTTAGAGTATTTAGTAAAGTACCAAAGGTTAGCTAAAGGCGCAAAACCGGTTTTTATGTAAAATTTTATTTAATTAAAACAGAGCATGATCTTTTTAAAAACCTGTAAAGAAAAAAGTAACATAGAGACATTTAAATTTAAATAAAACCAAGAAGAGAGGAAACAAGACAAGATTTTTTTATGGATTAGCATTTAGGTAGGTGGATATTATTCATACAAAGGTTGTACTTATTTCAACTGAATAGATAGAGCCTTGACATTACTTGATAAGGAAACATATCGATGTTGGAAAGGCAAAAGGGCGTAAGCGACAATTTAGCCAAAAATGAGTTAAACATACGGCCACCGTGCTCGAGGGGTAAGGCTCTTGACTAGCAAGCTGGAGGTCGCAGGTTCAAACCCCAGCGTACGCAAATAAATTTTATTTGATTAATTTGTGTTATTTCACAAATTACTCATTTAAAATAATATATAGTTTATTTGCGACACGTTTCAGAGTGGAAATTACTCTCATACTATCACTACTATCTCATTACTATCAGTTTCGCCCTGGCGTAATACCACCATTCAGAATTGAAACGTTGCTTAAAATGGCTTTAGCCGTGTCTGGTGACCAGATCTGAATAGCCAGGTACTCCCCCACCTTCCTCCTTCCCATCTCATTCCCTTCCCCACTACCTTCAGCCTCGTAACATACCCCAATCGGGGATGCCATAATCTCACTGATTCCAGACTTTTGAGAGCAATCGGGAATATTGTGTGTTTTTGCTGAAAAAAATAATTTTATTTTAAAAGACAAAAATTCTAATCAAAACTGTATGATTAACTCATTTTCGACTAAATTGTCACTTACGCCCTTTTGCCTTTCCAGCGTCGATATTGTATTATTGTATTTCGCAATTTGATGCAGATTTGCCGATTTATCTGATCAATAAAAGTAATCTCTAAGTAGAATCAGTACTTTAAATATGGATTAAAAACACATTAAGTATGAAAATAAATACCTCCACAATCTTCCTACACAAGTTATAAAATATTTCCGCGGTGACAAATCAAAGAAACTCGGTCACTACGGGTTTAATATCAGCTGTTTAATGTCTAACGAAATGCGACAAAGCATAGACCCAGCTCTAAAAGTTTTATTAACCCTTTAGCTGCTGAAAAAAAAGGAAAAAAGTTTTTTAAAAAGTTGAAAAGCTCATTCGAAAAAAAAAAGGTTTTTTGTTTTCTTTATGTGATGAAGATTCAATGGTTTCCCGCTTGTACTACACGTTTCTGGATATTGTGTATATCCAACAACGTACATAAATACGGAAACCTTTTGAGAACATTATTGAATGTCTTTGTAGAGATGATTTATTGATTGCAGAAATACTGTAATATGAGTTACTGTTTTTATTGGTGATTTCAACATTTAATACTGCAGGTTAGGTTAGGTTATAATATCCAACTGAATGTAGGAAGACAGGGGTTTTATAGAATTGTTTCGTAATGTATTTTTGGGGATAATTGCAATAAAGTATCGGTGTGTAGGTACAGTACGCTACCTATGGAGACGTGTTCATGCAAGTGGGGGTTGGATATCGTACCCAGTGGCGGCACGGTAGTGATGCTGGGGGAGGGAGTGGGGGGTGCCTCGGGGATCCGCTGCAGCACGCTGTCAAGCGAGCGGTTCCTCTGGTGGCCCCCTGAGCCTCCCATCACCTGGGGGCCGCATCTAAACAAAGGCATCAAGTTAAAATCATATTCACCACATCAACTGCTCCAAGCCACGCAAGCGACAAATTGCAACTTCAAGAAAGTGAAAAATTTTTGTGTAATAAATAATTACTTTGAAATAATTTTTTTTTTCAAACAAAGAAGAGAAAACATATAATAATTATTAATCATACGATAAAAAAAATCTCACTTATATGATTTTTTTTTTTGCTAGTTTCTTTATTCTGAAAAGTAGCGATTACTTATGCCTTTTTTACAATATCAAAGATCGCAAAATCCAAACAACTTTACAACAAGTAACGACAGCGAGAACTTCAAATTACTAGTAGTAAAAAAATTGTTTTGTATAGACTATTTCAGCCTTGTTAAAAACACATCAATTCTCATTGGTAGAATGACGTTCAAATAATTAATATGTTTGAATATATAATAGCAACATCGAGAAGACAATATCAACTAAAAACTGTATGGAACCATGCAAAAAAATAAATTATTTTGCCAAAAATACCTCTGAATTACAGTTCATTTAGGTGAAGATTGAAAAATAAATTAATAGCTCTAAATTAAAAATTTCAACGCTCATTCATCTCTCAAGCTTTTGTCTAATTTAGATTCTTCATTGTGCTCTATAAGATAGTCAAAGGTGTCCTGATGATAACAATATGTTGGCATGTTGGTTAGGGTAAGACGTCCTGGTGATATGTTGGCAATAGACAATGTAAGATATCCTGATTATATGTTGGCAATAGATAGCGTAAGACGTCCCGATGCTAATAATAAGATGGCAATCGATAGCGTAAGATGTCCTGATGATATGTTGACAATAGATAGCATGAGACATCCTGATGATATGTTGGCAATAGATAGCGTAAGATGTCCTGATGATATGTTGACAATAGATAACGTGAGACATCCTGATGATATGTTGGCAATAGTTAGCGTAAGACATCCTGATGATATGTTAGCAAAAGGTAGGGTAAGACATCCTGATGATATGTTGGCAATAGATAGCATAAGACGACCCAATATTTATGTCGGCAATAGATAGCGTAAAGACATCCTGGTGATATGTTGGCAATAGATAGCGTGAGACGTCCTTGTATGTTGGAAATCTGAAGCTAATGAACTACAGTGATAAGGATGAAAATGGATTTAAAAAATTACCTAAATGGTGCAATTTTACTTGCTGCCAGTTAAATAGAAGATATATCATGATAATTTATGCCAGTACCTGCAATTATTAGACTAGAATATTTCCAACCTATTAGCCTTGCGGCAATTGTTGGTTTTTCCCATCTATTCATATCAGATGTTCAATTAGATGGCAATATCCCAGTTTTCATGAGCAATAATACTAAAATACTTGTATGATAATGTTTCCCAGAATAAGATGTGTTGCTAATAATATTAACTTCATTTTAGAATAATACTCAGAATCAAAAACCCGTTTTTTACAGGTGACTTCCAAACAAATTTATTTATTTACTAGTGGACACTGCCACGTGTTGCTGTGGAGCAATAGCGCGTTTTTACATCCTACAGATGGCGCTGTTTTTAAAAAAAACATTTTTTATCTGTCGCAGATGACATCTATATAATATAGGTATATAAAAACACATGCGTATTCAAATGTAATGCTGTGTCAAGACTTCAAAGCAATTGGTGAAGAACTTTCGGGCTATAAGATTTTGAACAAATGAACATTTACATTTTTATTTATATAGAAGATAGAAAATTTGTAAGAAACAAGGTTAAGCCAAAAATTGTCTTATTGGTTGGAGATAGGAGTTTTATTTTGGATTAAACTAACACAAAGGGAAGAGGAAGATAGGCTGGGATAGGGGATACTTTCAACAAGTAATGTTGTTGTTCAAAATTGCACAAACTAAAAGTAAAACGAAACATAGACATACTAGAAGTAGGTAGGTATAATAACGTTCTAACTCATTTAAATATTTATATAATAACAACTAAAAAATTAAAACCTTGTTTAACCTTTACTGACCCTGTATCCTGAAATACACGATGAATGCTAGGTACCCGAGCCTCTTTTGAAGTGCAAAAAATGTACTTGGATATCCGATAGATGTCAAATATTGTTATTGTACAGACAAAACATTGAAAACAAAAATAAAATCTGAAGAAACTGATACAAGGTTATAAAAACTAGGCCGAGTTATAATGATAATGGTTCGCTTCTGGTTTAAATATTGTGTCATTCTTCCTGTGCTTAATGATTGTACACACATTCAACTAGTATAGTGGCTGGTTAAAGTACCATCAAGGGCAAGGCATAATATCCCCAAAAATAACTCGGAACAGATTTGACAATCTAGTAACTGAATCTGCTCATTATAGAATACAAACACAGCTACAGCGCAAAAGAACTTCAAACATCATTCTACAAGTGGCATGAAGATGTAGATTAACAAATTAAAGCAATACACAAATAAACAGGATGTCGATGATTTAATCATCAAACATATTTCAACAATATTTTCATAAACGGTAGCACAATAAACAGTAAAATAACATGCTAATGAATTCTGTCAAAACATCCTCTAGTCAATTAGGAAATAATAAGCCGTGTTCGTAATGTAGGTACCTGAAGTCCAGACTGTGATTTCTCTGGTGGGATGAGAGCTGAATGTGCAAATTGGTCCTGATGCCCCCAGATCGACTGGAGTGGACTGGCACATCTTCGCACATGCTCGCTGCCGACAGGAATCACCGACTTTTGTTATAACCGACCTCATTCACCAAATTCGAACTACATCCGATAAAAACATTCACATTTTAAGGTCATACATTTCATATCAAACTTCAACCTATCCAGCTTTCCACACGACGTAGAACTTTAGTGTTTCGCCCACTTATTGCACATTATAAATTATCGTCGGAAAACGCACAAAATATGTTAAGAAATTATAGTATCCTGATATACGTCACACGGCAATAACTTTCTACGATCTGTAGGTGTAATTAGTGACAGGATTGTTTTCGTTGGTTTACTATTACTAATAACATACTATACACCAAACTCGATCGTGCACTTACAATACTGTATCAAAAATACTTAATTAATTGGTTAAAATACACAGCACGAATCGTCCGACAGCAGCCAATTAATTAATTAAAATATAATAATAAATCAACTTCAACAAATTTCCACTGCGCCCAGCCATAGACGCAAAACAACATTGAGTCGTAGACTAGAAATATTTCTGTATTTTTTTGTCGATGCCCGGCTAATGGGGAAATCGAGGCGAATGTTATACCCGTTTTACATAACACCTTTTTTAATCCAGTTTGTCTAATCGGGATGAAAAAAGGGACGTTTTCTATTATTTTAGTTTGGTACTGCGTGTTAGGATCACCGATTTTCGTACAGTTTAAGATGGCGGACATTATTTGACATCTGCCATCTCTCATTGTTGCAATGTTGCATGTTTATTCATTTTTATATTAAAAACATTAGTAAAAAGACTACAATATCTATTTATTACTGACTGTGAATGTGTATTGCTATTAGGTTTTGTGAATTTCGTGTATATATTTGATGATTGACATTTTGTTTCAGCCATCTCTCAATGTTTTAAATAACTATTTTACATGAAAATGTTGCATTTTTTTCACTTTTAAATTTAAAATATTAATATATTTTTTTAGTATTTTCTATTATATTACTGGTCGTGAATGTGTATAACTGTAAGGTATTGTAAATTTTGCATGTTTGTTTGATGATTTAACTTTTTCTTTTGAGGAATTCATACACGAGAACTTTACATACGTACTTTAAGGCCAAGTATAATAGGTACCCTGTTCAGAACGAAACTACAACAATGCCCCCCAGCGGAGGAACTCGGTTTCACTAGCCATTTAAAGACAGTTCTGTACTAAAAAAGTTCTGTTGAAATTCGTAAGATGTCACTAATTATAAGTGACTTATATTGTATGTTGTTATTTGATTTTTTAAAACACTTTCCCACTGCAGAAGGCTCCGCGCTGACACAAAAAATACAATAGGTAGGTACATCAATAGGCTCTGACCGTAATAAAAAAAACGTGCTTGAAGACTATTCAAGAGTAAAAAATGCATGTTTTGAAGGATAACAAAAAAAAAGCTTTTTGTTAGCTTTTTAATAAGGATCATAGAAGAAAACAACGGTGCCCAAGTAAATAATATGTAATGCTTTATTAAAAACAATTTCATGACACAAGTAAAAATAAATTACTACTAAATTGCTACTTATAAATTCACATATTTATAAGTAGCATGTGATAAAAAAAATTAAAAATTATAAAAATATGGGATTCGAACCCGGATCCTGCATAACGAATGTCGAACTCTCTGCCTCTAGACCGCGAAGAGAGGTATCTTGCGCGACGAGAACCGCGTATACGACGTGTACTCCTCAATTGACTTGTCCCGCGCAATTTTAAATTTTGAAAAACTCACTTACGGCTGTGTTTTTTACTAAAAAAACTTGTCACGCACGTCTGCGAGGGTAATTAGTCGCGTTATCGGCCTTGAGTCACTTGACGGTCATGAGTCGGTTTTACTCCGGTCCTCGAAAATGCATAACGCGCGTAAAGAAGTTTCACTTCAATATATAAAAATCGTATGTAAAGTACATTAAATTTGAAATAAAAATTATGAACGTATATAGCATGTACCAAATAAGAATCAGCTAAGCACACCTCACAATAAATGTAATATTATTTTACTTATACAATAAAAAAATGTGAAGACGAATCGTATCAACCTAACTCGATGAACATCTCTGATGCCTGTCCTCAAAATCAATGACAAAACATATTTACATAATATACACAAGTGTGTGTGCGCATGTCCACGTCTAAAACTAACACATGTATAAACACGTGCACAGCAAGACCGTTCGTCAATTTATAAAAAAATACTGGCAAACTTCTTCGTATATACAAGTAGGTATTATCTTCGCTGACTGATGACACGCAAGATTTTGTTGAAAATTCCAAGGGTCGTTCCGTGATTAACGCCATCTGTTGACATATTTAAAAATAAGCCTTCAGTTCTAATTTCTGCCGTGGTAGCAGAATTAATGTCGCCACTTTACGGCAAAATAATTTATTATTTTAATAAACTCGAAACTCTTAAACAAATGGTAATTTAAAAATGTGAAAATAATTTTAAAAAGTGGACAAAAATAATAGAAACTATTCCTCGTTCCTTTTTTTAGAATAAATTTAACCAAAGTTTAGTAAACCGCATTTACAAAAACATTAAAGATAGTGCCTAGGAAATAATTATACCACAACCTTATTTTTTTTATTTTTTTTTTATTTCTGAACGAAGTCTTGAAGAAAAACCTTCAAGGTATTTTTTGAGGATATTCAAAATTTAAAATATTTTTTGAACAATACGAAAGGACGGCCATAAAAAGGTCATATTTCTGATTTAATTTTGATAAATGCTAAGTCTGTATTAATAATAAAAATAAATAATATTTTTTTTTCCGGCTAAGAACATCATATTTACCGTATTGCTTAATAATATTTTCATTATTTCGAATTGATAAATTACTAGACACCGCCTTAAACTCACAGAATAAAGCATATCCATGTGTGTTTACTTCATATTCTAACATACTTTTGAATTAATTAATAAGGACAGGTTTGTGAAAGCTGTTGACGATTTAGTACCATCTCAAAATAATATTTCTTCTCTATTGGCAACTATCCAAATGATATCGTAAGTATGAAAATAACGATCGTATAAAGCAAAATTTTGATATGGGTCCCGATATGGGGATCGGTGAGAAAAAAATCAGGTATTTTACGAACACTAAAACTTATTCGTGGTTACTAATTAATGACATACCTAGTAAAAACTTAGTGGATAGTTTTAATAAAAAAATATTTTTACGCCATAATTCATTTGGCATTTTTAATAGCATTTGGTTCCTTAGAACAGGCAATCTGCCTAGCTAGGAATTAATATCAACCTGACAAAACATAATGACACTTGTACACATTTAATTGAAATAAAATAAAAAATCATTTAACCACTTCTGACTCATATTTATTAGAGTTGGATTACACATTAACTAGAAAAACTTATGATATTGCATGAATCACGTATTTTATCAAAACATTGCTCAGAAATCATAATATTACCGACACATATATATATATATATATATATATATATATATATATATACAGGGTGTATCGGCACTAACCCGACAAACTTTAACCAGCTATTCCTTAGCACATTTGGAGTAAAAAATGTTATGGGCACTTTGCTGTCCGGTAGCATTTTTTTTTCAATTAAAAACAAAAAAATTTAAAATTTCCACACTACATCACTGTCATTGGCATTGCGTTTCGTGTTAAACAGCTGTTATAAGCAAGTGTGTCAAAAAGCGTCTTTGCTCTTTCGCACACACTAAATAATAATAGTTAAAAATGAGACGAATGGTGCCGTGCTATTTCGTTGTGACTGTAAACGTGCGCCAATATAGGTACACACGTGCATTATTCAACGGAATTCGAATAAAATATTTGCCAGATGGGTTTTCAAACTTTATCAAAGGATAAAACAGTGGTGACATGTGGTGAAAATATGAATAATAAATTTTTTATTAAAAAAAAACGTTACCGGACAGCAAAGTGCACATAAGATTTTTTACTCCAAATATGCTAAGGAATAGCTGGTTAAAGTTTGTCGGGTACGTGCCGATACACCCTGTATATATATATATATATATATATATATATATATATATATATATATATATATATATATATATATATATTTACGCAGTGGCGATATCGTAACTAATGAGGTTTATCCGAGGTGCCATTATTGCTAGTTGAAAACGTTTATATATACATATAAATATTTATACTTTTATATATATATAGGGATTTGCGGGGTCTATTCAAGCCTTGAAGGGCCTTGTCCTGGAGTGTAGGTAGAAGATTTTTGAAGGTCTTGCCGTGTGACTAGAAAATATTTGTCAACGCTGGGGAACTTTTTTGAGTCCCTCGCTTTTGAAGGTACCGAATTAATAGACTGTTCGTGTCGGTGATCCTGGGGGCAAAAAATCATTTTTTACCCTCGGATTCTTACCCTACTCCAGTTATAGCTATTTATATAAATTTATTCAGGTGTAGATGGGTGTAGATAATGTGTAGCTTAGTACCTACCATTATCTTGTTGTTTTTGTTTTTCAGTTCATATTATATGCTTTATTATTATAATAATAGTCTAGTAAACAAATAATGATAAAGTAAACAAGTAGGTAGTAGTAGTAGTCTAGTAAACAAATAGGATAATAGTCTGTAAACAAATGTAATAATAAAAATGAATAGTACATTAACATAAATATAAAATTTATACCGAATTTAAATTTATTAAATTTAAATTTAATTTAAATTTAAATTTATTTCGAATACCGGAAACTTAAAAGGGTATAAGTACCATTGACAAGAAAAGGAGGTAGACGGGAATTTAAAAATACACTCAAAAATTCAAAGAAAACATTATTTTATTTTTGTGTGAAATCAACAAATGAACAAATCTTAATGCAGTTTATAAAAAATATTATGAAAAGACATATTAAAGTAAGTAAAAAATCAAATAAAATAATCATTTTAGAGAAAGTCTCATGTGCCGTGCGTAGTTTCCTTTAATAGGGCCCAAGTGCCATGCTCTCTGAAGCAATAAAGGGCTTTAGTGCCATAGTGACAATAAAACAATATACCAACTGCTTTATCCATCTCCAATAGGGATGGGATCATCCCAATGGGATGATGTTTAACATGAATAAAAAAATAAATATTACGAAATGTTAAAAAAAAAATTGTATGTATGCTCTTGTTAAGCATTAAATTAGATATAAAAGACATAAAAAATATAGAATGTTGTGAATTTTTTTGTGCTCCTGCGCTTGCAAGTAAGATATAATTTCAATAGACATAAAAATAATAAAATGTTGTACACATTTTTGTGTTCCTGCGCATACAAGCAAGGTATGAAAATCAATTTATAAGACATAAAAATTATAAAATGTTGTTTTAAAAATTTTTGTGTTCCTGCGCGTGTAAGTAAGGAATTAAATTGGTTAGGTCTTTTTTCTTTTCTTCCGTTATTCTGCTTCTGCAATTCAGCACTGGTATGGAATAGTTATTTAAATCGGATAATTTTTTGTTTTTTTTTCAATAATTTTACGATTTTCCAGGGCTCCAAAGTGTTGTGCGTTAGAGGTGGGTGAGTTCTGCATTTTTCCGGAGGCATCCGAGGACTGCTTCCTTTTAAAAGAACTCGAGTTCTTGGAGTGGGTCCCGGGTCCGAGTTCTTGGGTGCGGACTGGGTACTGGGCGACTACCGGGACGCACGGGTCCGGCCAAGGACTCGGCACTCGGACTCGGATAGAACCCGCGAAAGAACTCGGACCCGTAGCAGGACAAGGACCCGCACAAGAACTCGGACCCACACGAGAACACGGAGTCAATCCCGTCACCCATCGCACCCGAGTCGCGAGTTGTGCAGTTTACATTTTGGCGAAGTTCAACGAAATCCATTCGTGTCTTGTCGTGTTCCAGCTGATTGGGCTACGGCTAATGCGAGGCCGTAACGGATGTAGTATTAGGTTCCAAGTTCCAGATGATAATTTTAGCACACGCGTAAGCAGTAATAAATCAAATGTAGTAACATAAATTTCGGTTGTCGTTGAGAATTTGTCGTTTTCATAATCTCTGTCCATCGATATAGATAAAGGTACTTGGTCGAAGCCTCTATCAAATGAAACTCAGTAAAGGCGAGATTTTTTAAAAACAAAGTCAGGAAGTAGTTAGGTACAGCATTGAACTATTAAAATTTTAACAATTAACAACATGTTTTAATATCTATTTATTCCAGTCCATTTTTTTTTACTTTTACAATACATACACACTTTGTTCAATATATTATTGTAGGATTTGTGTATATTATATACTTGATTTGTATATTTTTCCTTTTGGTTTCACAAATATATACATATATATGTCTCAGGATCAAAAAATAAACATTTGCCAGAAATTTGCCTTTCGAATGAACACTATTACGACATAGCTAAAAAATTTTAACAAAAGATAGCCATTTTAAATAAACAATTATTGAATAAAATAATCTTGGTACCTAATTTATCGCTTGTCTGAATCTTTCCAATACCAGTTGACAATCAGTTCCAATTTTTAAAATCAAAGCAAATCCATATTCTAGAGTTCATTGAACCAGAGTTACGGATACACAGACAGACACCACTGAAATTTGTATTTTTAATAACACAAAAAATAAAAATAGTGAACGATAATTAAAATAAAACTTTAAAATAAAACAATAATTTTTACTTACAGTAGGTACCTAGCGCCTACAAATATGAGGGGCTAAAATAAAAATATAAAACATCAAAGAATTGCGATAAATCATTGAGATTTTACATAAAAACCGTTAAACTAATCGGCAATATCTCAAAATGCCTTGTGGCCTTAGTGGCTTGTGTTTTTTAGAAGATAAATAAAAACATCCACTGGAGCGCTTTTCGTCAAATTTTTGCAAGTATTGCAATATCTTAGTAGCACCTCTAGGTACATCCTAGAGTACTTAGTGAGTCTAAAAATATTGGAAAAATGGTAAAATCTAGGTGAATTCATTGGCTATAAGCCGCAATAATCATTTCTTATTGTTTCAATACTAATATTTTGAGGAATGCTGTTAATTGTATCGAATGGCAGAATTGATTGCTGAAACAGAATTGATTGATAAAACTATCGACAATACTAGGGTAAGAATCAATTTTTTTTAAAGTGAAAACCCCAGTCACAGCCTAATTTTTATACACCTAATTAAATTAAATATTACTTAACTTATTTTTTTTTACATCACTCAAATAATTTATTGCTATTATTGATTTATTAGTACATGTCAGTCGATACTATTATTTAACTAATTAGCTCATCGGTTTAGAAAAGCAACTCATAACCCCAAATAACTCCAATAAGTACTAGATATTAAACAATAAACAAAACATCCACTTACTGTAAAGCAGGTAAACAGAAGATGTCTTCACCACCAGAACTTACCACTCACTGCAGGACTCGCGAGGCCGGTGGTGGAGGGAGGCATTCGGGTTCGAGACCCCGAGTCCGAGTTTTCTGGGAGTTGTTGATTAGAGGCATTCGGGTCCGAGTCCAAGTCCTTAGAGGCATTCTCGGGTCCGGGTTCTCTGGGAGTCGTTGATTGGAGGCATTCGGGTCCGAGTCCCAGACCGAGTTCTCTGGGAGTGGTTGATTACGAAAAGGAGTGGGAGTAGGACCCGCTTCCCGCAAAGGACTCGGGCTCAAGGACTCAATCCGGCTGAACCTACACATCGCTATTGTGCGTCTCCTTTATTTTGACAACAAAAGGGTTGTCGCTTACAAATTTCAAGCGATGAGCCTTCGTTAGCTGCATGGTGGTGGTGTTTAAAAATGTTTCGGCGGCCAATTTGAAATCCAAGAAATCATCTGTTTTCATTGAAATGACGTGGAAAGGCTGCTTGTGACGAGTACTTTGCACCATATCTATAAGATCTGCAGGAACCATGGAATTTGTCACTCGTTTCCTTTTTTCAATTAGAGCAAAGTCTCTGTCGCAGCTGAGGAATGAGTGCCCGCTCATTAAAAATTTATGTTCTATCGTATTAAAAACTCCTTTATATACAAGATAGGCCCATAAGAATATCATCATTTTATTTTTATTTTGCCCACTGCAATTATCACTCCACATGATTAGATTCTCCTTTCGTAAGAAGTTATTGGAAATTTTTTTATAAATGCATGATGCTATCTCATTTCCCCCTCTTCCTGTTATGGCTTCATGCCACATGTGCATATACCCATCACCAGTATTTTCAATGTGCACACCCAAGTTAAAATTTGACAATTGTCGAGAGTAATACATGGGCCCATGCGTTAAAGATGGCGTCAATAAAACCTGTTGCAAGTCCATGGCGGCAGTGCATGTATTGCTACTCGGAATTTGAGATTTTTTAATGTCAAGTGACATCTGTTTTGTAGCTTTTTCGGCTTTTCGATGGTGAAGCTCCAGTTGGTTTTTAAATGTTGCTTTATTAGAAGGATCAGCATTTATTTTAGCAACATAGAGGTCACAAGTTGCACACGTATCAGTTCGTTTCTGGCCAAATTTTAAGCTTGGAAATTCCTTCTCAAAAATTTTTGAATAGAATTTATAGGCAAATTTGACTGCGGGAATGATGCTTGAAATGATTTGAACAGCCGATGTTTATTAAGACCAGGACTTAGATACTCTTTCTCTGATCTTGCACGACCGTAATGGCTTACAAGTCTGGGAAACATATTTACATGTTTTTTAATGTCATCCTCATCTTCATTGGTATATATTCGTTTTTTTTTTACTAATATTTCCCCTTGATTCCGTAAATGTTGTGTGGCCTTGTTTTTTTTATTAATGAGAACCTGAATCTTTTTCGGAGAAAGGGAAAAAATATTCATGAATGTTGCTTTGCACACGCTGACAACATTTCCCTTGCCATCTGGAAGCATGTAATATGCCGTGCACTGTCGCTTACTTAATGCAGGAGATTCATAGGTTCCGTGCCTTCTCCTTTTAATTTCCGTCAGTTGAATAAGCCCCATGAGAAAAGAAGATTGCTTTTCATTATTCGACAAGCCATAAAAATCCGTGAACAATGACAGCTTTTGGTCGGCAGCTATTTCTTTGCATTTGTAGCGGCATTTGCAGATACGCTTGAAAAAAAAAAATTACGTAAATGAAAGCAAAACAGATAAAATACCAAAGCATTCCCTTTAACAAAATCTTACGCCAGTGCTATCCATAATTTGGATAGTATTATTATAAATAATGAGTTAATAACACATTTTTTAAATATTCTATGTAAATTTATAGGTATTGACAAAAAATTACAGGTCAGCACATCACTAGCGCTTATAGAGTGATTGGTCACCTAGCATAGAAAACCGTTGGAGATTAAAACAACGTACTAACCTCTTGATTTGGCGGTCGTTTTGCAGGAATCAACTTTCTACTTGATGAAGTATATTCTTGTCCAGAATCCTTCAACTTCTTTCTGGCCACTTGAACACTTTTTTCACCATTTTGACGCCTTTTTATGCCACCGCCTTGCGCAGAAACCGGCTCGTTGTCACCCATTTTGATACTAACGCGTCTGACTGGCGATGGCACTTGGACCCTTTTAAAGGGGAAATGACGTTCGGTACTTACAACCAACGCCATCTTCCAATTTTTTTTAGAATTATTTACGTTATCTGTTGCACTTGTACCCTTCTGTAGGACATTGGCCTTGGCACATGCTATCCATTTCTTAAATAAAATCGTTATAGGTGTTTTTGGCACTTATAGCCTTTTAAGTTTCCGGTATTCAAATTAGTAACATAAATAAATCAGATTGCACTATTTGGATGATCATTTTAGGTTTTTTGTGTACTCATGGTGAAACTTAAATAAAAAAATGCAGTGACCAAATTCTAAACTCTATATTCAACATAATTTATCGTTCTCCAATACGTTGGTCTGATTTTAAATAATATTACAAATAGAGAATTGTTTTGAAAAATGTTTTTGCACTCTTTTTAGGGTGAATTGCCTAATACAAAAATAAATTATTCCTCTACCCCTCTTTTCTCTTACGAATAGTTCCGCATTCCGACTGCTTACATCTAAAAAGAAAAGGGTAAATGTTTATGGTTGGGCGTAACGCTGTCATTATTTGTCGTTGTGCGTCATGTCATGATGGGTGCTTCGCGTGTAACGGCATGCTTTTTTGCTTTATTATTATCAGGTTGCAGTTCAGGTAAAAATAATGTATAAAAATAGATAACTCGTATATTTTCACGTCACTTTCTGAACTTTCTTATCATATTCTGCACTTAATTGCTTATTTGTGCATTAAAATAGTGTAACGGTTTTGTACAAAACTTGTTGTCGTTATTTTTATGTTTCAAAATATTCAGATAGTTCTTAATATTTATGATACATATGTTATTCATTACATCATTTATTGATTTATTATTTTATTATTTAGTGTATAAATGTTTAATTAGCTAATATTGCTACACGTGAGTAATGTCAAAAGTATATTTAATCAATAGGACTAACACACCCATAACTATTATTGTTAATATTGTTTATGTACATAGTTATAGTTTTGTCAACTACACACATGCTTTGAGCCTCAGAATCAAAGTAGAAACATGTTTTTATTTTAAAGGTTATGAGAAAATTGATAAAATATTTCGTTTTGTTTTTAGAATATCATGGGAGATATTATGACGATTATGAATGCAACACACCCCTCTTGGAAAGGGCAGTCCTCACAGCTACATCGTCTATGAACGAAAGAGGACCTAAGAATGCTATATTAGATGGTAAGTTTTGTATTTCATGGCAAATTTTAGGTAATTTTTGGATAGGGCCTGACACGCTTATTACGAATATTTTTTAGAAAAAAACTTTATATTCGCCTTAATTACTGTCAAAGAAAACTTTTTGCATTTCGGGCGGCGGAAAATTATGAATTTAAATTTTCAATTGCGTTAACCAAAATTCACTTCGCGAATCGATGCGGCGGCAATCAGCTGCCATTAGGTACGTCACTGTTATGTTGGTATCCCTGATACATTGATTTGTATCACAAACCATGTTACACAAACCTAGCGTAGCCGGTAAACTAGTTGAAAACTGGGATGTTTTTCTTGCCTTGACGCGAGCAGGCGTTATTAAGGGGCACTTTCCTTTGTATCACAAACCATATTACACAAACCTCGGCATCCCACGAAGATAGCAACGGTCGTATTTAGCTCTTGTTAATGCATCAGTGATACCAACATAACAGTGCGTTCCTAATGGCGTCGCGTTGTCGCCACATCGATTCGCGAAGTGAATTTTGGTTTTATGCAATTGAAAATCAAAATGCATAATTTTCCGCCGCCCGAAATGCAAAAAGTTTTCTTTTATAGTAATTAAGGCGAATATAAAGTTTTTTTCTAAAAATTATTCGTAATAAGCGTGTCAGGCCCTATCCAAAATTTACCAAATTTTATTCTTCAAAATCTAACAATATTTTGGTATAGTTTTGTTTATACTCTGTAAAGAATTTTCTTTTCACATTATCCTTTATTGTTGACCTTGTTGTGAGTATTTTGAAGTATTTAAGTTACTTCTTTCGGAATTATGTTGATTTCGTATGACTCTGGTTATGTTGTCATAACTTTTCTAATAATGCAGTGAATCATCACTTGTAACTCATCATTATTATACGCCTTAGAGGTTGACATCTTATTTTACAATTCTTACATTATGTTTTGTTTTTATCGATTTAGTTTAATGTAAGATCCAATCAAATTAATCATGATTTCAGTTTGCAGAAAACTCTATTATATAACATTGCATTGGGAACTTTACATTTCTGTTTTTATTATTAAACCTTAAAGTTTGATGCTTTTGTATTATCTGCCCGATTGTCGATAGTTGCATGCGCTATCTTTTAAGTTTTTAGGTTTTGTGTCTTGTTATTTCTTTTTAATTTATTTAGCATATCATTATTAATTTGCATCTTTAAAATTACTTCGAAAGGCAAAGATCCAGTCCACAAAAGCTTTTAATTATCTGAAATGTGTTCTTTTCAATGTTCAAAATTTTTATTTCAATTATTGAATCATATTGAAAAGTTACAAATCACAATGACGTATTGTTGCAGGTGATCATTAGCTGTTGTGGACTGGACTTTAACGTGCAAACCAAAACGTGTAGTGATACTTTCCCGTGAATAAACAAAAGACTTATTTTGTTCTAATATAGTACAGTGTTATAATGAGCATTTTAAAAATGGCTGAAAAGCGAACATTCAGATGGGCTTTCAATATAAATACTTGGTCGCCTTCAGAGGCAGATATTCTTCTTGCCGGGGCATGCATTCAACCGGAAGAGAAAATTAGGGTTTCCAAGTTTGTGTACAAACAGGACTTCATGTCCTCTCTCATTGGTCGACTGATGATGAGAAAATTCGTTAGCGTAGCCACCAACTTACCTTATTCGGAGGTCATCTTCTCTAGAGACAAGAGCGGTAAACCATTCCTTCAAGGCGAACATCCTGAAGTTGATTTTAACATTTCCCATCAAGGGAACTTCGTAGTGCTCGCAGGACACTTGGGTAAAAGCCGTGTCGGCATCGACGTGATGAGCACAGTTCGTCTTCCTAACACTTCTTGCCAGGAGTTCTTCAGATTGATGAAAAGACAATTTTCAATGTCAGAATGGGAGAATATCTCTTCTAACTCTCAACAGCATCAACTCACTGCGTTTTACAGACACTGGTGTTTGAAAGAAAGCTATGTTAAAAATATTGGAGTCGGAATTACAGTTGATCTGCAAAAGATAAGTTTTGCAGTAAAGACTCCTCGTGTGGATGTCGGCTCCTTTGTTACTGACACCAATCTCACGGTGAACGGTGAACTCATTCGTGGTTGGGCATTTGAAGAAACAATGCTGGATCCCACTCATTCTGTAGCTGTGGCGATCGATCTCAAAGGGGAATCTTACGAAGAACCCTCGGCTTATGAATTTTTAAGTTTTGAGAATCTCATGACAGATTCAATTCCGTTTTTGGAGAAGGACCTGGCTTTTTATGAAAATTTTCTAAAAAAGGAAGAAAAGAAGTTCTAAATTAGAATTACAATATTATTTTGAAAATGTCGTCTCTAAAGTAACATTTTAGCGTGGGATATTTTACCAGTTTATTTTTATACATATTTACATCATTTGATAATATACTTTATTATGCCTGTAAAATGTTTTTGTGGTTTCAAGTTTGTAAGTAATAAAACATTGTTTATTTAATATTGAGTTTTTATTACTTTGGCTTTGTGCAAATCCAACATAAAATAATACAAATTCAACCAACAGCTACTTTCATAATTTGATGTCCCGCGTTTTGCTGATAAAAATCTTGCAACCCTATTATACTGTATATCTAATGATATTAATAAATGTAAATGGATATTGATTATTTGGTAACTTGCATGGGATTCCTTCTGAAACAATTCCTGTACCACTCTGTGTCACCATTCATGTCAACCCTACTTATATTTAAATATCTGTATCATGCTACTAGGAAATAAATCAATGCTCTTGTCTGTTGTCAAATTCCTTTCTTTTAATTATACTTCCCCGATGATGGACTTTATTTTAAAATATTTTAGAGTGTTGGTAATAAAAATATCTTAATATTTTTTTTTCTATATACAATTAAACTATCTGAGCTCCACTCATTCGGGGTAGTGTTGATGATTAATTAATTGTAGTTTCAATACCGCTCAACAGATGTTGGTAGAGAGTGTGTGGATTTAACTAATTGACGTAGTGAAACCTCTATCGTTTTCGAAGGGACCTCTTCAAAAAAACCATGGCTGGGGAAATGGAAAAAAACCGCTACATACATGCTTAAATGTGTAATATTCTAAAATAACGATACTTTTTTCACATATAACTGAATGTGTTGTTAACACACTTTGATCGGGTTATTTTTTTCGCCAGCAGACCGCTGAAAACGGGCGAAAATAAAGGTCCCGCGCGAATTTCTTAAATTTGTTTTAAATCGCTATATCTTCGAAAATAATGGAATACTTTAATGAAATTTTCTACATACTAACTCAGCATATCCAAGCTATAAAATTTCTATCCGAAAACCAAGTATTATTTCTAATGCAACTTAATAAATCGTAAACAAAGTCATTGTTGAGTCATTAGGGTTCAATTTTTTAAGTATAAACTAGGTTTCAATTTTATAAAATTACAAATTATTATATTTTCACCAAGCCCAAATCATTACAAAAACAAAAACAATTGCCACATCTCTAGTATCGTCAGAGTGACACATTATTACACATTCAAATACCACGTGTGCAATTGCCTCTCGCACAGTACAGCGGACCAAAACCATCGGAACGTGGTAATAATATTGGTTATTTTTTCAAATGAAATTTTAAATAATCACTTACTGTAGAATTCTTCTCGTATTGCTCAAGTAATATTGTTTTTCACCATACACTATTGGTTTAAGTTTCTAACCACCTTTATATAATCAGTTACAGTTCACGTCACAGTTAATTATAAACTCCCAATCATCAAGTGCCTTCATATTTAAGAAGAGATCTAACAGTACGCTACATTTAGATTTCTCGCTTTACAGACACTATTATGTACTTTAATTGTAGTACTATTATTACAGTATTTTTCATAAATAGGAAAAATCTGTTTTTATTTCTTCTGAATAAGAAAAGATTACCCCTCTACCATTTATAATTATAATTAACACTTTCAAATTTTTGTTATTTATTTTTGGGGTGTTATGCCGTGTTGCGCTAACTCCTTCTTTAGCCAATGTTTCGGACAGCATTGCAGTGTCCATCATCCGGGCAGATGTGTTATTGAAGTCCATTATCCGGGCAGATGTGTTACCAAAACGTTGGCTAAAGAAGGAGTTAGCGCAACACGGCATAACACCCCAAAAAAAATAACAAAAATACTTTTGGCCGTGAAAATCTTAAATCACATTTAACACTTTCAAAGGTCATAAAATGTTATTCAAAAATAAAGTCTCTCGATATTCAAAAAGATTAGGTCATTCTTGTTATTAATTTATACAGAAATGAATATAATCTGTAGAATTTTTTTAATAAATTTTACGGCTTAATTCACCTTTCAATCTTGAATGAAGAAGGTGTATTTTAACTATCAATGAGCTTATCAATTTTCAATGAGTCAATGATTCATGATTTAACGATTAAAAGTGACCACATAAATTACTATACATAATAATCTGACTTATAATGCCTTCACTGACAAAACAATTATTTAGCATTCTTTTTATATTTGAAATTCACCAACATGAAACAATTATTTGTTTTTTTTTTTTTAAATGTTTGAAACTCATTAAAATGAAATAAAAATTATTTGGTATTCTTTTTTTAAAAATATGTTTGGAATCCACCAACACGAAACAATTATTTGGTATTCTTTATTCAAATGTTTGAAATTGTGAGGAGTTTTGAAATGATTCAATTGTATGTAATTGGTTGGTTGTCCGTGAAGGGGGTAACGCATGGACGGCGTCGGAGAATGATTTTGGCCAACAGCTGATAATAGACCTGGGCTCCGTGATGAACATCACGCGCATTGCCACGCAGGGCCGCCCCCACTCTGCCGAGTTTGTTGCCGAGTTTGGCGTCAGCTACGGATATAACGGCCTGGATTACGCAGACTATAAGGAGCCTGGTGGCGACACCAAGGTAACCCGACCTCCGTGGCTGATGACTCTACCTAACCTTGGCTGGATTTGGTCCGACTTTGACTGAATTCGGTCCTAACCTAACCTATGAATGGATTTGACATTTCACAATCACTTTAACATTTTTTCCTCAATTAATACTAATTTTCAACAACTACGCACGGTGAAGGATGTTTTATCTCCTGCTCGACAATAATGAAATAACATAACTACAGAATAATGTAAATTGCTTTCTGATTCGAGCATTATTTTATCGAATCATGACCATTTAAAAAATATAAAATTTTAGAACTACATACTAGTAAAATGTAATCTTTTTGAAAACATTGCTGTTCTAATATTAAAAAAATTTGCTTTATTATCTTTACTACTATTTTAACAATATTAGCGTTACTTTTGTTTATGTTATAGTACGTAATATGTTTAAAATGATTTGCATGTTGACTTTAGTTTGCATTTATTTATTATGTATTTTTAAATTGAGATTCGCACATATCTTGGTTATTTATCACCTCACAATTATGATTGCTTTGATGTATTGCCACCGAATAGCTCTAAGATAATAAATGGTGGGTGAATTTAAGCATAATTATGTAGGTATTATTTTATCAATTATGTAACATATTTTCCAATTCTTATATATTCGCATAAATTAACAAGTTGCACAGATTTTTCCATGCATTCGCACTGACTTTTACTACACTAGAGATAAGATTGTATTTTTTTATGAAGGTTTTCTGAAATATGATGTTCCAAAAATTATTTTTCAATTTTCTTAGACCCTTCCGCAGGATTACGCATGTATCTGATACTGATGTTTGCGCACAGTCCGTACACATCGCTACTGAAATCACAAGACCCACGTCACCACCATCTCTAGAATCGCCAAAACTAGCTTTAATAACCTCATTCACAACTTTACTGTTGTAGCTGTAATTTTTTTCTTACTGTTTTGTTCCTTGATTGATATAAAGCAGTCTTTCTCAAAGTGGGCGATAACGCCCCCTTGTGGGCGCTGGAGGCTTTCAGGGGGGCAGTAGAAGGATCAAAAAAAATTAGGGGGGCATTAAAGAAATCTTGAGGGGCAACAGCAGATAAATTCTATCCATAAAAATCCAAAATTAAATAATAGTAGTTTGTTTTACTTCCTTCTAACAAAACAATTTTTATGACAAAAGTAGGTATTCGCCGCTTTGTTACATAGTTAGTTTTTAAATTAAGTAAAAGGCTAATAATGAAATTATATCTTTTCTATCACCTCATTGGTTCTTCAAAGTTTGTATGGAAAACTGTATCAGACCATCCACCTTCAGTTTGTGCCGTATTTGTGGGAATCAAATTCTAACAAGTTTTTGATAAACAATGCGATTTTTACAACCCTGCATTGTTCTAAGTTACTCAGTACGAATTCGGTTACTCACATGAGGTAAACAAGTGGTTGCAAGCTTATCTTGTTCCTACCAATAATGCAAGTTTAAAGATTATATTTGCAATAACTGTTTTTAAGATATGCAACAGATGGTAATGTGAAAGGGTAAGATAAAAAATATGGGGGGCACTAGATTTGAGAACCTGTGATCTAAAGCATATGCATTATTACAAAATATTTTACACAAGTGACAATGAAACTAACATATTTAGTATTGCTCCTCTATGTTTAAAGTCTCCACGACCTGAATGGTAACAACTTTGACCGGCTAGTTGTGAGAGACTGGCGTCACCGACTTGTTTACAAAACGTCGGTAACATGTACGAACGTACGGCGGTAGTCGATTAGTTGATTGTTGCATAATGACATAACATTGCTATGATTTAAAGTATGTACTGCCCCCCCCCCCCCCCCTAAGCAGGACACAGGAAATTGAATTGAAGACGTTACACGAACAATGATGAACGGTACATTTGCAAAATGTTGAGGAATTGAATAAAAAGTAAATAAAATTAGTAATATCTAAACAGCAAGTGCATTATAACGTTGGTCTTGGGAATTAAAAAAATGGTAACCGTACATAAGTCTTGGAAAGTGATGAAACAAAATCTAGGTTATACAGGTTACTTAGGTTAGGTTTATAGGTTAGTTTTTTCATTGCTTCTGATGAATTTATAGCACCTTTTAAAGGTGTGTTGAGTTATCATGGAACCAAAAAAAAATATATGAGAACAGAGTGTGCCGCAAATTGTTTTGTTTCCAATTTTTAGTTCATTACAATATGTAGTATTTTTTCAATTTTTTAATTGTATTTTACAAGTGAATTTGCTTTATACTAAAAATGTATATTATTATCTTTTTTTTTTAAACTCCTACACTAAACTAACCTATATGAAATTTATGAATAACTTATTCAATAATTATTAGTACCTACCCATAGTAAATTCAGATATAATTCTAATCTTCTCAAAATAATTACTCTTGCAAGACATCAATACCTATGTACAGTGTGTCCGGGGGTAAAGTGCGTTAACCTCGCGGGTGATTTCAGAAGTAAAAAATAATTTCTAAAAAAACTTTTTAGAAATTCCAATATTTTAAGGTAGTTTTTAGGTTAAATAGTGGAATTGTTTGTATGGGAAAATAAATATTCTTCTATGGGAAAATAAACAGCATTTTCTTTAGTTATTTATTTCGTTAAAGTTATTTATTTTTTTTACTTCTACAATCATGTAGAACCACCTACCGAAGTTAGCGCACTTCACCCCCGGAAACCCTCTCTCCCTTCTCCTTCCATTTATCACTTCCTTCTGTCTCACTATATTCCCCATGTATGGGTGCGATTCCTTCATGTAAGTATACATTATTCCAACTGAATTATTAGATTCCCACCTGTACTATGATTGAGATTGCCTGCCACAACTAACCTAACACTTACTAACCCGGGGCTGGCATGCGCGTAGGACCCAACGCATGGAACCCGTCCTCCAACACGCTGGACCAGTTCATCACAGCCAACCTGGGCGCCAGGTATGAACTGCGGGCTGTGGCCACGCGAGGCCGCAGGATGCCACCCAACCACGTGTCGGAGTACATGCTGCAGTACTCGGACGATGGGGAGGGTTGGAGGACCTATACCACCCGGGCCGGGGAGGAAGAGGTACTGAGAAACAACACTAGATTAGATTCGATTGAGATTCTTACAGTCAAAAGTATTATCCTTGTCTTTTAGTCAACGTTTCAGACAACCTTGTAGGGTCCATCATCACGGCAGACGTCTGATGATAATGCAGGTACGGGGCTCCATCGAAGCCAGAGTAAAGTTGGCCTCTCAGAAGATGGGCGTACTGTACAGGGCCCGCAGATACTTTAATAGTACACAACTGCTGACCCTGTACAAATCGCAAGTGCGTCCTACTGTCGAATTTGGCAGCCATCTCTGGTCCGGAGCCCCAAAATACCTGAAAAAAACCCTTAACTCTGTGCAGAAACGGGCGGTCCGTTTGATAGATTCCACAATCTTAACAAACGGACTGCAATCTTTAGAGCACAGGCGTCAGGTAGGTATGCTGTCCTTGTTCTATCGGTATTACAATGGAAGATGCTCTGAGGAACTAGCGTCATTGATCCCTTCGGCACCGGTGCGTAGTCGGGATACACGCCAAACGCGCGCCCAACATTTGTACACGGTTGACATTTGTCACATGAGAACGGGTCGCTTCTACGATTCGTTCTTAGGTTCAACAGCTCGGCTGTGGAACGAACTGCCGGCCTCTGTGTTTCCTCCCTCCTACAACTTGGGACTCTTCAAGACCCATGTTCACTCCTTCCTCTCCACAAAAAGACCCTCCACACAGCATCCCCAAAGATGACATAGGCCCTGAGGGAAATTATTTTCTTCAGGGCCTCCTGTGTGGAGTTAATATAAAAAATAAAAAAAAAAATCTACCCTGATGATGGACTGATGGTCTGATGCATTATGATCAGACGTCTGCCATGATGATCGACACTTACTGAATGGAACTTTGGCTAAAGGGGAGAAAGCGCAATACGCCATAACACCCGAAAATTGCCACAAGGGGTGCGCAGTCCGTGGAGGCTGTAAAAATAATTTGGAAGAAGGGTAAAAATTGGTGTGGTAAACTTGGTGTTGATGAGGAATTTAGAAATCTGATTCTCCTATAACCACCCTGAAATGCATCCTCATTAACCAACACGATTTTAGCTGTACTAATTACCCGGGTAGAGGAACTAATTTGCTTGATAGCTTTCTTTTGCTTTCTAACTTTTCTAAAAATGTACATATTATTATTATGTAAATAAATATATAATAATTATTCTCCTGAAATACCCATACAAATTGAAAATATCTCCCGAGTAAAAATAAATGCCGCCAACAGGAATTGAACCCGCACCCTTCTTATTGTCGGTCAGGCGCTCTAGACCACTAAGCTACGTCGGCTTATTCCTAACCCGCCAAATAATTCAATATGTACTAGTACTTCATTAAAAAATTATTGCTTATTACATTTTTCACATATTTTATTGATATTCTATAAAATTTCTGTCTAATAAGAATTGCATTAAATAATACCCTTATATCTTTGAATTGTTGGAAAAGTCACTATCGACCATACTTGTATTTAAAGATATTTTTGCAGAATTTGTTGGGTACATAATATCACCTGATTAAATAATTTAAAAAAATGGCATCTTAAAATACGGGTCAAAAATAATGTACTTTGTCAGTTATTTCTCGCAACAAATCTACTAGAATATCAGAAATTTATTAATAGAGTTAATTATTTATTTATTAATATGTTTATTTGTCATGTGGCAGATGTTCAAGGGAAATAGTGATGGGGACCACATAAGAAGGAATGAGTTTGAAGTGCCTATCATAGCGCAGTGGATTCGAATCAACCCTACTCGGTGGCGTGATCGCATCTCACTACGCATGGAGATCTATGGTTGTGATTATAGTAAGTATTTTACACTGTATTTATATACTTAATCTAAAACTGAAGGCAGAAAGTATCGACGATGTCCCAGATACAAAGTAAGATCAAGTGTAAAACATCGGTCAAATGCGTGTTAGTAAGTATTTAAAAATGTAAAACATCAGTCAAACCCCTCTTAGTATGTATGAAAAGATGTAAAGCATCAGTCAAACGTGTGTTAGTAAGTAAGAAAATATGTAAAACGCCAGTCAAACATGTGTTAGTAGGTATGAAAGGATGTAAAGCATCAGTCAGGTACGTGTTAGTAAGTAAGAAAATATGTAAAACGCTAGTCAAACATGTGTTAGTAAGTATGAAAAGATGTAAAGCATCAGTCAAACGTGTGTTAGTAAGTAAGAAAATATGTAAAACGCTAGTCAAACATGTGTTAGTAAGTATGAAAGGATGTAAAGCATCAGTCAGGTACGTGTTAGTAAGTAAGAAAATATGTAAAACGCTAGTCAAACATGTGTTAGTAAGTATGAAAAGATGTAAAGCATCAGTCAAACGTGTGTTAGTAAGTAAGAAAATATGTAAAACGCTAGTCAAACATGTGTTAGTAAGTATGAAAGGATGTAAAGCATCAGTCAGGTACGTGTTAGTAAGTAAGAAAATATGTAAAACGCTAGTCAAACATGTGTTAGTAAATATGAAAAGATGTAAAGCATCAGTCAAACGTGTGTTAGTAAGTAAGAAAATATGTAAAACGCTAGTCAAACATGTGTTAGTAAGTATGAAAATATGATAGATTTGCCAGTAGCTCACTGCACTTGCCTCGATTTAATGTTATTTTGAACATTAAATGCTCCTAGCATACTATAATATATTTTATTTGCTGAGCAAGGAAATATTGTGTCTTTATATTATTCTAGCTTGTCGTTTCGTCACTTGCAAACATTGATTTATTATCTATGAAAAATTCCGTTGGAAATTGCATGTAAAGTATCATAATTTTTCATTTTCAAAATTCATAGCACTGTATTAATTAACAGGAAAACCTTATATGACTTATTTTTATTGTGAAGAACGCTATTTTGCAGGAAAATATGATAAAATTCAACTACATTTTCGTATTTCTTCATTATATAATATTTTATAAAACATTAAGAGAGTTAAAAACATTTCTCCGAGTATAAATAAATACATAATATTTTTATAAATATATAAACACATTATCTGGTTAGATAGTTTAATTTACAAGAATATCATTTTGCAAAAAAAGTAGGTTATTACGAAAATAGTGTCAGCCGGCACATTATGGATCGCTCGGCCATTTAGCTGGCACACAAGGGTTAATGATGTACATGATAACATTACCTATTTATTTTTCTAGTTGCTGATACTTTATACATGAACGGGACATCCCTGGTGCAATGGGATTTGACCCGAGAGCCAATCTCTGCCTCCCGGGAGTCAATCCGCATGAGGTTCAAGACCTCTGTGGCTTCCGGAGTAATGCTGTACTCCCGCGGCTCCCAGGGAGACTTCCTCGCCCTGCAGCTGAGAGACAACAGGTTGCTACTCAATATGGATTTAGGTTAGTAAACTGATTTAATTTCTAACACTTATCGTCTACCGGCTATGCTATCTGACTTCGTCTGGGGATGAGTAATTAAAAAATTTATGAATAAACAGCGGGATATGACACTGTCGCCGAGCTACGACCGATCTGCTAAGACTATCAAAGCGGAAAAGCCAAGTTATGCGCTTGTCGTGTAGGTAGAAACAAGAGCGGGGCACTGCTGTGTGTAGATGTAATTTGAAGTAATATGGGTGAACATTGTTCACAACACTTTTGTATGTGCGGTTTCATTCTAATAATAGTTCATGGCCCTTTGTCATTTCTATTATCTATGAAAAAAACAATAAGGTGTCTTGTCTTATTTTTTTGACAGTTGTTTGTATATTTCAAACTCCATATCTCACATTGCGAGCTGAAAGAAGTTGCATTGGTTGAAATTTCAGGCTGAAAAACTGGTACAAATTTCATATTGCATAAGCTCACCATTGGAGAGTTTTATTGCTTCACAAAATGAAATTTCTGATTTATACATGGTTATACTATTAACGGTTCCATGATATTTCATCAAAATGAAAATTCAACATACCTTTAAATAGTGATGAGTCATTAAAAGTGATGAAACAAAAACTAGTTTTAATAGTTACCTATGTAACCTATTTAACCTAGTTTTTGTTTCATCACTTTTCATGACTTTATATAACGTTTTGTAGGTGTGTTGAATTGTCATTTTGATGAGACACCCGGTCACCGTTATTAACACACTTCTAGCGGGATGGATAGTTGTATCTTTTACGCCGGTCCTACTAGAATGGCGGGAAAGGCGTTGCTGTCCGATAATTCTATATGAATATTGAATACCAATCTTTGTGTAAGAGTCCAAACTATAAATATGTATCTGTATAAACAATGTGAACATTGTCTCTTGTGTGGAAGAATATTTAATCAAAAGGAAACTATACTAAACCTAAATCTGTAAAATGGATAGTAAAAACCGATGACCAGATAACTCATAAAAATGACAATTCAGCACAACTTTAAAAGGTGATATAAAGTCTTGAAAAGTGATGAAACAGAAAGTAGGTTAAATAGGTTAGGTGGGTAAAGTTTATGGTTTTTTTTCATCGCTTTTAATGACACCTGTCACTTTTTAAAGGTGTGTTTAATTGTCATTGTGTTGAGTTAATCTTGGAACCAATAAATCCTTGCACTAATGGCACTGGAGATGCGGAAACAGTTCTTTTTTATAATGATTTGTGCGAAAGTGAAAACCATTTTTTTTTTTCATAATATGTACATTTTTTTATACATAAAATATCAATAAATGTCCCAAAACTGACTTTAACTTTAGTTTATGGAGTTGAATTAGTAATTAGGCTTTAATTTATTTTTTAGTTAGGGTGTGGTTACTACTATGTAAAGTAAAAATCATTAAAATATCCATATTATTTTCAAGCAAAGCAAAATCCAAAAACAAAATCCATTTTGTCGAATGGGACCCTATTTTCGCCCGCTTGAAGTGTGTTAATGTAACGTATTGATGTTTACAGGATATAATACTGGGCCCTTAATCTCCAGTATTATAACGAGGATAGGGATCTGGTAATATATATTATTAATAGTCGTAGATACTGATATACGGAGGTTGTTTAATTGGAATATAATAAACTGACAATACAAGTAACAAGTTGCCTGAAGGCCGCCTAGCGACAGAATGGCTTCCCGCCACCCGACGATGTCATCCAAGGCCTTTAGTAGCGTTCGGTTATCTTCGGTAGAACCCGAAGCTACCCGAGCGCAAACACCAAACACTACACCTTCCCTCCTTCAACTCTGAAGCCACTTACAAACCAACATAAATATTTTACATATATAAATCACAACATAGATTTAAATATTGAAGACAATATTAGTGATTTCTAAACGAAAATCTGAAACAGAAAAATCAGAAAAGGAAACGGTCACATCTGGGACTCGAGTCAACAGATGTCGCACAAAGTCAACAGATGTCGCACATTAAAAATAAAAAATTAGATAGGTTTATCTAAAAAGACGCTGTCTGGATTGCATTTAGTTCGGGTTGAATCTTGCGATCATACATAAAAGATAGTTGCCAATAAAAATGTGCGGTGAAAAAATGAAGACAATGTTGGTGGTTCTTATTCGAAGTTTGATACAGTTAAAAGTGACCGAGGGGAATAGGGTCCCATTAGCTCAGTCGGTAGAGCACTGTCCCCGAAAGACAAGGGTCCTGGGTTCGAGTCCCAGATGTGACCGTTTCCTTTTCTGATTTTTCTGTTTCAGATTTTCGTTTAGAAATCACTAATATTGTCTTCAATATTTAAATATTACAATTTGAGGTTTTACTCAAAAAGTTATTCCGAAAAATAAATACACAACATAGATATTCATTTTATATTACATTTGGTTTTAACAATGATTTTAAAAGATAGACAACTTAGAAATTTAAAATATTAAGCCCAAAACACGATTAAATCAATTGTGCAGAGATCCACAGAGATTTCTCACAGAGCTGCGCTATGCAGTTATTACAACAATTGAAGTTATTACATTTGCTAACAAATAATCCTAAGACTAACAACCGCGGTGCCTGGGTCAAGTTGCCCCGTTTCCTCTGGAAGATGTGGGTGACTCGCGTCTTGGCCGCAATCTCCCCGACCATGGTCTCTGTTGCCGGGCCTGTGTCTGCTCCGACACCACTTCCTCTGCCGCCAACCTGAAATCAGGAGGAAAACCAGTGAATCCACGCAATAAGGTTGAAGTCTCTAACTCATGAGGCTCATTCCTCGAAATTTCAGACGCGGGATGCTGTGCACTATTGCCATCTTCCTTCCAGCTCTCTGACATTTCCCTCATTTGATCGACATGCCTCTTCCATGTCACATCTGTGTTCCCTATCTTAATAATATAAACTTTTTTACCTAGCTTTCTAGAGACTACTCCCTTAGCCCAAACTACTTTATTATCCTGACGATAATCTTTTGTTAAACACTTTTGTCCAACTTTAAAAACCCTGTTTTTAAACCCTTTGTAAAACTTAACCTGATCAGATTGAGCTTTAGAAATGTTAACGTTTGCTTGCTTGACTTTTTCCGAAAACTCATCACCATTTTTCACTGGAATTAAATTGTCGAAAGTAGAACGCAGCCTCCTTCCTAATAACAGTACCGCTGGTTCAATACCTGTCGAGCAATGCAAAGAATTTCTATAGTCCATTAAAAAATTTAATAACTTGACATTAAAATTTAGTGGGAATTTACCGTTTACTAACAGTTTCTTGAGGAACGTTTTCGAAGTTTTAACAGCGTTTTCCGCCAATCCGTTTGACTGGGGGTGTTTCACAGGAGAAGTCATAAGTTTAATATTGTTCTCCTTTAAGAACCCTCTAAATTCCTCACTTGTAAAAACTGAGCCATTGTCAGACACAATTAACTCAGGGTTGCCAAAATTAGAAAAAATTTTCCTCAATTCCAAAATCGTATGAGTTGAATCTGCCTTCTGTACTTCAATACAGTCCAACCATTTCGAGAATGAGTCACACACCACGAGGAACATCTTCCCCGCAAAAGGCCCACAGTAATCTATGTGTACCCTACTCCAAGCTTTACCTGGATTTGGCCAAACCGCCAATTGACTTTTTGGTGCTGACTGTTTTGACAACGCACAATCTGAACATGATTGAACGACTTTCTCCAAGTCTTTGTTCAGAGCTGTCCACCAAAAATATGCTCTAGCTATTCCCTTCATTTTAACAATACCAAGATGTGACCTGTGTAATGAATCTAACACTTGCTTTTGGAGAGAAAAAGGTATAACTATTCTGTGTTGCCAAAACAAACAATCTCCTACGATAGAAAGTTCGTTCCTTTTTAGCCAATATTTCCATATACTGCTATCATGATTTACTCGTTTGGGCCAGCCCTGCCGCAAAAACCTAAATACTAGCTGTAATTCGCTATCCGCTGCGGTGGCTACCACAACTGCTTGAAAATTTACATGTTCACAATTTTCAATAAAACAGATTTTGTCCTTGATTGATGAAACCAAATTATTCATCACTGGAACTATCTTCAGATTAAAAATCTCCATAAAATCCCTACCCACTATCAATTCCGTGCCATTAACCACAACAGTAAATAATAAATTATTTTTAAGATTATTGTATTCTACGGTAAAACAGGCACTACCTACAAGATTAAGTGGTTTGCCATCGTATCCTGATAAAGTACGTTTATCTGGTGACAATGTTACATTTCTAAAATAACGATTGAAAATAAAATCCGGCATGACCGACATGCTTGCCCCTGAATCAATCATAGCAGCACATTTCACTTCGTTAATTACCACATTAGCCCTAAACGGATTAATGTATGAAAAACTATTATTCTGGGATTGTTCAAAAATCGGATTAACCTTGTTATTCCTACACAATTTCTTCAAATGCCCTACCTTGTGACAATTAAAACATTTTGCGTTCTTGAATTTACAATATTTTTCTACATGATATTCACCGCAAATCGTACATTTTTTATTCCTCGGTTCGGGGCTCTTTGAACGAGATAACCTTGAAAAACCTTGAGTTTCTCCCAAACGCGACGAATATCTCCCGGGCGAATTTAAACGATTCGAAATGGCATTCACATCCGAATTCCCTGCGGAAAATTCAGATTTAATTTCCGGAACCAGATTGTCTAAAACTGAAACCATTATTGCTAACTCTTCCATCTTGTTAAATGTTAATTTAGTTCCCTCTAGAAAAATTTTCTCCTTAGCCCGGCCTGGTAAAATACCAATTGCAAAGACATCCGCTAAGCTTTCTGGCAAGCGTGTTCCAAATTCACAAAAGGAAGATAAACCCCTTAGACGGACTGCGAAATCTCTAACCGATTCCCCATGCGATTGCTTGGCTTGATAAAATTTTTCTCGTTCCTTGAATACCGATCGCGGTCTGGAACAATGTTTCTCAATTAATTCTATTAACTGATCGAATACCACGTCTGTAACTTTAGCAGGGAAACATAAGTTGATCAAAAGAGTTAATGTCTCCGCTTCCAGAAGATTCAGCAAATAAGCGCGTTTCTGTGAAGCATCTACCTTAGTCGTTTTTATGTCATCACAAATTAGAAGGAACTGTTCTAACCTCAAGCGGAATAGACTCCAATCTCCATTAACGTGGGAGAACCTGGAAATTCCGCCCGATTCCATGATTGCAACGACAACAACAACAAAAAAAAAAACCCACCCGGCAACAATAACACCTTCCAGAAAACAAACAAGAAACAAGACAACCTGACTCCAGGAACCGGCGCCGATGCAGTCCAGCGCCCAGCTGCTCCCCGGAATTCCAAATCTTCTTCTTCTGTGAAACTTGTCTGGTCTTTGTTACCCAGGGCCACCGATCTGGTCTTTGTTACCCAGGACCACGTGGTTATTTATTCTTCGCTGGATTCTTCGTCTGGTCTTTGTTACCCAGAACCACGAAATTATTGATTATACCCGAGCGCAAACACCAAACACTACAGTTAATCTACATTTAATTGATGAGCAATCCTATTCCGATAATTATGTGCCTCGAAGTCATAAGTCATCATCTCCATTTTCTCAAACGGGACCCGATTTTCGTCCGCTTGAAGTGCGTCAATCTACATTTAATTGATGAGCAATCTTATTCCGATAGTTCTGTGCCTCGGAGTCATAGGTCATCATCTCCATTTTCTCGAATGGGACACTATTTTCGCCCGCTTGAAGTGTGTCAATCTACATTTAATTGATGAGCAATCTTATTCCGATAGTTCTAGTCATAGGTCATCATCTCCATTTTCTCTAATGGGACACTATTTTCGCCCGCTTGAAGTGTGTCAATCTACATTTAATTGATGAGCAATCTTATTCCGATAGTTGTGTGCCTCGGAGTCATCGTCTCCATTTTTTTTTACCAAAAATGATCATTAAAAACAGAAATCATGTACTTTTTCGTTCTATCTAGACTTTACTTTCAATTCAATATTCATACATAATGACACAAATAAAAACACCAATGTTTTTAATTTATTGGTATTCATTCAAGGCCAAAGGGCATATAGACGTTGTATGCCTCTAATATATATTTTTTGATGACATCATTTCTATGCATCGTTGTTGGCCTTGAGTATTACATATTCACTTATAATCTAATTTAAAATGTACACAAATTCAACTGAAAAAAAAGATTTCTGCTCTCCTGTAAAGTTATCTAACCAGTACATAATAATTATTGTGACTCAAGATGAATTGAGTCGCAAACCAATTTATTATATTCATTCCACCTTGAGTCACTGTTAAACTGATGCCAATATTTTTTTATCATATTCTTTGAAGTTTGAACAATTGTCTTTTGACGATTGTCTCTAACACAGCATAATTCAAAATTGATTTGGCATGCATTCAAAATGTAAAAAGAAAGATAATAATAAATTTTTAGGGATTTATATTATACAGTGTTTGATTTTCTGAATTTGAAAAAAATTGATTGGTTACTATCAGCTGTTTATTGTATTTTAAAATACGTTGAGATAAAGTCTCCAAAAGTTTTTTAACCCTTTAAATAAAAAAATTAAATAAACATCGATCAAAGAAGTTTTTTGGGTTTTTCATGCAATGTTGATTCACCAGCTTCCCAATTGTTCCACTAGTTTACGGAAACCATGTGTAGCCCACATTATAGCGACTGTAGAGTAACAATTAATCCCCCACTTACAAAAATTTATGACAAAATTGCACTTCTACAAATACATAAAGATTTCTTTAGTAAAAATAATTTACCACAATTGAATATTAGCAAAAGAATAATATCTGCTTGAGGACTAACCCTGCCACTAGCACGAACCACAACAGCACAGCATCACTATATATTCAAGGGTGTAAAATTATTTAATAAATTACCCCTTGATATACGATCGGAAGAAAACTACGAAAAATATTAAAAAAAAATTAAATTAAAATATTCTTGTACCACCTCATAACTTTACTTATTGTTTAGAAATATGTTTTTGCTAGAGATGTGCCGATTATGACTTTCGCCGACTAGCCGACTAGCCGATTAGTCGGTTGTAATAAGACCGACTAGTCGGCTAAGCCGATTACGGTTTCGGGGATTTCCGTAACGCTTCGTTTACGGCTGATTCGCGCGCAATCGCATACGCCGCCTGCGAGCGTGTCGGAACATGTTTTGTTTACTTCGCATTGTTCCTTCATTTTTGCTTGTGTAATGGTCGAGAGCGGTGTTTTAGTGTAAAAAAAATATATTTTTTTGTGCATAATTAAAGATAATACTGTTATTATTCATTGAAGTGAACAAGTAGAATTAAAATTAAATCATGTCAAAAAGAAAATCTCGTGTATGGATCTTTTTTGAATAATTGGACAATGATTCCCGTAAAGTTAAGTGTAACCAATGCCAAGTGATAATTTCTCGTGGTGGGCAAGGAAAAACAGCTAACACTACAAGCATGAACAAACATATTAAATACAAACATCCAACCCTGATACCTCAGTTAGGTTCTGCTATCAAATGTTCAAGCACAGACGATTCCACCAAGTCTCAAATCTCAGCAGAAGAATTACCTAAAGCAGTGCCTACTCCGTCAACTTCAGTGTCATCAGAGGACAGTTTAAGTCAGAAAAGCCAACAAAATATTGAAGACAGTTTAACAATACACTGGTCATGTGAAGACTCAAGATCAAGAGAAATCAATATTGCGATAGGTGAAATGATTGCACTTGACAACCAGCCGTTGTCAATTGTTGAAAATACAGGCTTTAGAAACCTGATGAGGAAAGTTAAACCTAAATATAACATACCGGGCAGAAAGTATTTCACAGAAAACATCATTCCTCAACTTTACGAAGAGACTAAATCTGAAATACGAAGAGGAGTGATGAGTGCAACTGCAATTTCAGTTACTACTGACATGTGGACAAACATAAATAATAAAGAAAGTTTTTTGAGTTTTACAGCTCACTGGTTCGACGATAGTTTCAAATATCACCACGCAGTATTGCAAATGAAACATTTCCCTGAAACACACACCGCCAATAATATCAAAAATTGTAAGAAATTCCAACTTTATGGGATATATATACGACCAAAATTCACGCCGTTGTAAGAGACAACGGCAGAAATGTGACGAAAGCAATTGACGATTCAGTTTTTAAGGGAGTACCATGTTTCATACATACTCTCCAACTGGCTATTAATACCGCTTTGAAACATGATACCATGGCACAAATACTAGTAAAATCGAGATGAATAGTGACACACTTTAATCACTCTAATCAAGCTCAGTCAAAACTTCGAGATTTGCAGCAAGAACTAAATTTATCATATCACCAGCTTGTTCAAGATGTATGTACCAGGTGGAATTCCACATACTATATGATATCTCGCCTCTTCGAACAAAAACGAGCTGTTTCTTTGTACCTTGCTGAAACATCAGTAAATTTCGAAAATTTGTCTAATGAAGAGTGGCAAATACTAGGAAAAAGCATTGAATTGCTAAAGCCGTTTGAAGAGATTACCAAGATAATAAGTTCAAGTTGCTCATCAGTATCTGAAGTAATACCTCATCTGAAAACCCTACAAAAATATTTAGAAATGTATTATGATGAAAAAAAAGAAATCATGGAAATTAAAGCCCTACTGGAAAATGATTTGAATATTAGGTTTGACATGGACCATAACAAAATGTTCACCTTGGCTACATTGTTGGATCCAAGATACAAGCAACAGTTTTTCGAGGCAGAGGATCTCATCACCATTAGGTCCCAATTTTTATTAGAATCTCTGAAGAATAGCATGAGTGATGACGACAGCGACAGTGGCAAAGATGATTTACAGAACACCTCCACTGATGAAAATAATATAGAAACAGCAACACATAGGAATTTTTGGCAATGCTACCAAAATTTTGCATCAAGAAAAATACAAGAATTTCAAGATGACAGGTCAAGCGCAGCTGCAGAACTGCAGTCCTACTGTGGCTGTGCGTTACCAGTGATAAAGCGTAATGATGACCCATTTCAGTGGTGGAGCCGCAATAGTTCTAGGTACCCTGAAATGTCGCGCATGGCCAAAGTGTACCTCTGCTGTCCCGCAAGTTCTGTTTACAGTGAGAGGCTGTTCTCAGAGGCCGGAAACATATATGAAACAAAAAGAAATCGATTGCTACCAGAAAGGGCAGAAGCTTTAGTCTTCTTACATCATAATTTACCCTTAGTTAAAAAATATAAGTAAGTTATAAAAAATATAAGGAGATTATGATATTTTTGGTTGTCACAATTGTGACTTTGATTTGATTAGATTATGTAGGTATGGTTATAAGAAATATGTTTTTTTCATTTTTTTTTGTTTTTATCACACAGTTCATGTTTAGAATTTTTGGATATACATATATATTACTGTGCATCTTGTACATACAATCTTGCTTTAATACATATTACTGAGTTTGTTAATTTAAAAAATCTACTTTTTATTTTAATAATAAGAAATACTTATAAATGTTCATTGAAGATAAGAAGATATTATGTTGTTTTTTATGTTAATTAGGATAGGTACTAATTTTGTTAAATAAATGTCATATTTATGTTTTCTTTACAAGCAAGTAATTTAAAAAACTGATTACCAAAGGAAAAATTGCTTTACATTTTTTAATGTATAAGACTGATTATAAAATATAAAAAAATAATATATAATCAAGGATTTTATTTCATGTAGTTCCCCCGCATTCATATTATTGAGAAATACATACAACGTAAGAAGCCGGATAGTCGGCGCTCTTTGCCGATTAGTCGCCGACTAATCGACGACTACAATAGTGGCCGGATAGTCGGCTTTACCGACTAGTCGCCGACTAGTCGGAACATCTCTAGTTTTTGCCTTTTCAATCCTTTGGGGGTATTTCACTATATCGGGCTAAATATCTGACTAGCTATCCGTTGGCTGGCTTTAAAGATCAGAATAACTTCGTTATTCAACGGCGACCGTTTCACCATTGTTTCGAGCTTCCAGATAGATAACACTCGAAATAGTCTGGCAACATCGCAAAATGTTTGCAGTTAGTCCATCTACTGCCACGGCTGTCATGCGTCACAGTCCACACACCGCGAAGTGTGCATTTTTTTGGTTATGTTATGTTGATTATCAGGTCATTTTAGATAGATTCGTGTCGAATTAATACATTGTTTCTTATTTTGAACACAATCAAATAATTCAGGATGGATCATACAAGCATTCAAATTCATTCTACAAAATTCGACTCACTTCTCAGCTGTTAAACTCGGAATGTTTTGACGCCATCTTTGATTCGAGGAATAGCGCCTAACGTCTGGTTCGAGCACTGATTAGTCAAATCTAACTTTAACCCGAGCGTTAGCGTTATTCAGATATAGTGAAAACGAAAAAATGACTAATCCGCGGTTTAGTGCTTGGTCAGAACATAATCAGAGATAGTGAAATACCCCCTTAGTATCATTTATTCACTAACCTATATTTTTATTACTTTTATTGTTATTTTTTGTTAAATTACTAATATTTTTTGTTTAATTTAAACAAATGTAAAAATATTTTGTTGTCCTCTCCTAAACACAAGCAGCTGCTTTATAAGGAGAGTGATTGAAATATTGGTGTTTATATTGTTATAATATTGTAACCTTGTTTATATGTTTCAATAAATTAAAAAAAAAAAAAAATTAAAATCGAAATAAATTTTCAATTTATATATTGGATACAAGAATAAGTTAACAAGGTGAAGATATGCAGCTCGTCCGAGTCTAGAGTTGCGGATGCGTTTGATTTTGGATAGCAGCATCTAGGTGCGCTAGAGTATCGTTTGTTGTTTTTGTCTGTTGCCAGGACTTGTTGTCTGCAAGTTATTAAATTACTATTGAAATTTGAATTATTTTAGGTTCAGTTCTAATACGACCAATGTCTGATTGGGCGAGCATTTAAAAACTTTTGAACTCCGGGTTTGTCTCACAAACTCTTTAATAAAAACTCAAGCATCAACAAAACACTTAGTGTGAAAAAACTTATTTGTGATACTGCCATCTACGAGTAACCTCTTATACTACTCTCTAGGATATCACAATAATACAGGTTAATTAATATTGAAATTTTTGTGTTTTATAGGTTCTGGACTGATGACATCAATGTCTGTGGGTTCCCTGCTGGACGACAACATCTGGCACGACGTGGTCATTTCAAGAAACAGGCGCGATCTCATCTTCTCGGTGGATCGAGTGGTTATCCAGTCCAGGCTGAAGGGGGAGTTTAGCAGGCTTAACTTAAATAGAGCAGTAAGACTTAATTGAATATCTTAATAAATTACATCAAGTAATTTGCTTTTGGTTTTACTAATTGAGAGTCATTTATTTCAGTTCTACGTAGGGGGAGTCTCCAACAAGCAGGAAGGGCTGGTGGTGACGCAGAACTTCACGGGCTGCATTGAAAACCTGTACCTCAACTCCACCAACATCATCCGGGACCTGAAGGAGGCATACGAGAACCAGGAGGCGCTCCGCTACAAGAAGGTCAACACTCTCTACACCTGTCCCGTGAGTACCAACCAACCAATCTAATAACTAACCGTCATGCCATTTCAAACAGAAAATATTTATTTATTTTGATTTATACATTCTCTTCTCTTATTCTGACTAATGACATGACTTGACTCAAGTGTTTGATTCACTTGGCCGTGCCATGTACATATTCCTCGGGAATCCCCGACTTCCTATACCAATCATTTCCGCAGTCCTTTCTCTCTAGAAAGGAAAGGAACCAATCTATCATCTCAGTAAAACACAATATTTCATGGCTCCCTGCTTTATTAGTACATATTGACTCAGTTCAATTCAAGAAGGTTAAATGAATATGTAAAGGGTTTTCCAATAAGAGGTGTTATTTTGAATAGCTCGCTATTTCGGTAGATGTTACTTTTGAAGCTGTCATTTTTTGACATTTGACAAGTAAAACCTACGCCATTAATAAAAATGGAACGAAACACGCTTCAACAACGCATTGAAATTATTAAAATTCACTTGAGTGAATCAAATGCAAATCATCTTGAGTGATGAGGCCCATTTCCACCTCGGTGGCTGCGTCAACAAGCAAAATTGTCGCATCTGGGGCTCGGAAAACCCAAGAGTTATTGTTGAAAAGCCTCTCTATCCTCAACGTATGACTGTTTGGTGCGGTTTATGGTCCTGCGGAGTCATTGGACCTTATTTTTTCGAAAATTAGGCTGGAGCAACAGTTACGGTGAATAGATTGCGCTATCGAGAGATGATTAATGATTTTTTATGGCTGGAATTGGATGGTATTGATCTGGACAATGTTTACTTTCAACAAGACGGCGCTACGTGCCACACAAGCAACGAAACCATTGATCTTTTACGATTGAATATCAAAATAACACCTCTTATTGGAAAACGCTGTATGATGTCTGTGTTGCTGACAAGAAACTTCAATTAATAAAATTATATTTTTTGTAAAAGCAACACGAAGACAATACCATACTTGATAAAGTGACATTTTTTATTTTTATCATTAACTAACCCAGTAGAGGTAATGTCCAAAGGCAAAATTAATGTATGTATATGGATGACACTGCAATTACAGTGCTTCGTACTTTCATTATCACGATTCTTCAACACTACTAATGCAGGAGTCAGGCCCAGGGGTTAAACTGATGCGTAGAAAATTTACAGTGTGTAGTAGATTAATAAAATTTAGTGTTGCTTGATCGTGACAATTTGACTTTTTTTGCCTCTGTAAGAAAAAGAAAACTAATTTTTATGTATTTCCAGGAACCTCCGATAGCCCCCGTGACCTTCCTAACCCGCGGGGCTCACGCCCGTCTCCGTGGTTACGAGGGGGCCTCCTCCCTCAATGTGTCCCTGTCTTTCCGCACCTTCGAACCTGATGGTCTGCTCATCTGGCACGACTTCACCTCCAGTGGACATGTTATGGTACGCTTTTTTCAAATTTTGTTGAATTGTGCTGTAGACCCCTTTGTATAGTTTTATACACATACAATTTATTTTTATCAAGGTTATGTTGGGTAGGTTATCCACTTGAGCGTCAGAGATTTCAGGATGTTCAGTTTTCAGATTCACGATCAAAACAAATCATATATCCAAATATTAATATGGAAACACATTAACTGATTACTGTGATTTAAAGCCAATGAACCTACCTAGATTTCACCGTTTATCCCATATTTTGACATTTTATAAATTTTTTTAAAAAAAATCATTGAATTTATAATTCATAGATTCGTATATAATTCATAGTTTCATTTATAATTCATAGTTCCATTTATAACTCCTAGTTTCATTTATAATTCATAGTCAGCTACCCAACTTTGTGTAACTGTAGCTTGGTGGTTATCTAAACTGTGTAAATCAGTAAATGTAGTTGCGTTGGGTTTATTTTTCATGTGTACTGTATAATGTGTATTTTTATTTTTGTCATTCAAAGGCTGCGCCTTTTATTACATACTAGCTGAAGTACCCAGCATTGCCTAGGCTTTGCTTGGCAAAAAGGATGGGGGCTGGTTTTTCGAAATATCTTGTAGACAAGTGACCTCCCACTTGTTCTAAAGATCAAGTGTGTGAAATTTCATCAATCTCTAAATAAAATCTCTGATGCAAATGCGAATGGTAGCAGAAGTCGGGGACGCCCGAGGAAGACATATCACGATCAAGTGAATCAGATACTTGAGTCGGGCCATCTCAAGAGTCAGAATAATAGAAGAGTGTGTAAGAGGTGATTTATGAATGTGAATGAGGCAAGGAGTGTGTGCCAAGACCGAGTTGTTTGGCAGTCTGTCTTTTCTGACGCGTATATTTGTATAAAACACAAACCCACAGACAGTCTTCTTTATACATATAGATCGATAGATAGAATATTTAAAAAAACAATTCAGTTAATATAATCCCCATAAATTTGGAATTGTGATGTTTCTTGTTCAAACTTCAAACATTAATGATTGTTCATTTTTAGGTGTACATGGAGAAGGGCAAGGTGAAGGTGGAGCTGCAGACGGGCAACGGCCCCAAGATCTTCCTGGACAACTACGAGGAGGAGTTCAACAATGGCCGCTGGCATACGCTGGTGCTGAGCGCCACCACCGACCTGCTCATCCTCTCCATCGACCACCGCCCCATGAAGACCCGGAGACTCCTGAAAATCACAACTGGGTCACTATACCTTATCGGAGGTAAGCAAATCTTTCAATATATTAATTTGTTTTCAAATGCTACATCAACGTTAACAAGCATTTAACCTGTTTTTTTAGATTCATTTAAAACTGTCAGACATCTTCACTTTCTTTCCCGTTCTGGTCAGAAGGAATTATTTTTGATACCGTATCTACAGGGGATTTCAATAAGATCATCTCAAAGGTTCCAATAGTTGCTTATACATGGTTTCCCAATAAGAGGTGTTATTTTGATATTCAATAGTAAAAGATCAATGGTTTCGTTGCTTGTGTGGCACGTAGCGCCGTCTTGCTGAAAGTAAACGTTGTCCAGATCAATACCATCCAATTCCGGCCATAAAAAATCATTAATCATCTCTCAATAGCGCAATCCATTCACCGTAACTGTTGCTCCAGCCTCATTTTCGAAAAGTAAGGTCCAATGACTCCGCCGGACCATAAACTGCACCAAACAGTCACACGTTGAGGATAGAGAGGCTTTTCAACAATAACTCTTGGGTTTTCCGAGCCCCGGATGCGACAATTTTGCTTGTTGACGAAGCCACCGAGGTGGAAATGGGCCTCATCACTCAAGACGATTTGCATTTGATTCACTCAAGTGAATTTTAATAATTTCAATGCGTTGTTGAAGCGTGTATCGTTCCATTTTTATTAATGGCGTAGTTTCTACTTGTCAAATTTCTAAAAATGACAGCTTCAAAAGTAACATCTACCGAAATAGCGGGCTATTCAAAATAACACCTCTTATTGGAAAACCCTGTACATATCGTCGCCGTAGATGTCAAGAGAGTCAAGCCACAAATTTGGCGAAAATGAGTTAAGTATGCAGAAGTGTTTGAAAACCTTCAAAGTTGCCGTGGTCAAAAGATTTAAGCCATAAAACACTCCGTTATTGAGTATTTTGAAATTTGCCAATAGATCTAACACACATCGATGAAAACAATCAAAGCAGTCAAAAACTACAAGCCGCATAGACTTTTGACTTTCGAATAATTTTACACAAGTTAAAGCAGTCTATGACGACAAGCCACATAGATCTTTTGACTTCCCAATAATTTAATTTTATGCGTGGCTTGACGCCATTGGCAACACAAACTTCTCTCGAAAGCGTGCGCACCTCTACTCACATTCGACAATGATTTATAGTGTTGTCTTCCTCTAACTCAGCAAAATGCCTATCGTGTCGGTTTGTTCACGCTTGCACATACGTCTGCGCCCACGACAGTATCGCGAATCGCGAACTGTCAGTTCAGTGTTCAGTGCGTCGGTCAGTGTTATTTTAATACAACATCAGTTCGGTTCGTTCAGCGATTCTGTGCTTTATTTCGTTTTGTGCCTACAAACGTTTGTACTTTCAACTTTATTTAGTGAAACAGTGATAAGAAATGAATCATTCACGCGGAAAACAAATGGTTGCAGCAGCCAGAGCTGCTTTAAATCCACCGGTTCGACATAACATATTGGAATCTTCACGTGGCAAACAAATGATTGCATCAACTAAAGCTGCTAATCCACAGAACCTAATGAGTTCTTCACGTGCTAAACAAATGGATGCAGCAGTTTTAAATCCACAGGATCAACATAACCTCAAAGGTAAGAATCTAGTTAAAAATGTTGATTCCGATTGTTTGAAAACAATGCGACAATCTGACAGTTTTACTTGTTTTGTAGATTCTGAGGGGAATGCTGTACAAGCTGGACGTGCAGAACACGACCTGAACATGCAAAATCTGGACGTCTCTCGAAGCATGTATGTGGGAGGTTAGTATTTTTATTTGTTATCAATACAATATGCATACTAGTTATTATGTTGGCTGTGTAAAACCTGTGACTATCAGAGAAGCATTTGCTTGTAAAATTCAATGTTTATCTCGGTGTTTCAAAGAAGTAAACTACTTTGTTTTGTTTTACAGGCTCTCCTCTAAATGGTGTGCAAGCTGGATGTGCAGAACACAGCCAGAACGGTGGCATGCAAGTTCCGGATGAAATTGCTGTCCCAGCATTATACGCAGAGCTCCGAAGCTTCGCTTCAAGCACGCATGCGGGAGGTCAGTATTTTTATTTGTTATTAATACTAATGCATACTAGTTATTATGTTGGCTGTGTAAAACCTGTGACTATCAGAGAAGCATTTGCTTGTAAAATTCAATGTTTATCTCGGTGTTTCAAAGAAGTAAACTACTTTGTTTTGTTTTACAGGCTCTCCTCTAAATGGTGTGCAAGCTGGATGTGCAGAACACAGCCAGAACGGTGGCATGCAAGTTCCGGATGAGATTGCTGTCCCAGCATTATACGCAGAGCTCCGAAGCTTCGCTTCAAGCACGCATGCGGGAGGTCAGTATTTTTATTTGTTATTAATACTAATGCATACTAGTTATTATGTTGGCTGTGTAAAACCTGTGACTATCAGAGAAGCATTTGCTTGTAAAATTCAATGTTTATCTCGGTGTTTCAAAGAAGTAAACTACTTTGTTTTGTTTTACAGGCTCTCCTCTAAATGGTGTGCAAGCTGGATGTGCAGAACACAGCCAGAACGGTGGCATGCAAGTTCCGGATGAGATTGCTGTCCCAGCATTATACGCAGAGCTCCGAAGCTTCGCTTCAAGCACGCATGCGGGAGGTCAGTATTTTTATTTGTTATTAATACTAATGCATACTAGTTATTATGTTGGCTGTGTAAAACCTGTGACTATCAGAGAAGCATTTGCTTGTAAAATTCAATGTTTATCTCGGTGTTTCAAAGAAGTAAACTACTTTGTTTTGTTTTACAGGCTCTCCTCTAAATGGTGTGCAAGCTGGATGTGCAGAACACAGCCAGAACGGTGGCATGCAAGTTCCGGATGAGATTGCTGTCCCAGCATTATACGCAGAGCTCCGAAGCTTCGCTCCAAGCACGCATGTGGGAGGTCAGTATTTTTATTTGTTAACAATACTACTGCATACTAGTTGTTATGTTGGCTTGTAAAACCTGTGATTATCAGCGAATCATTTGCTTGTAAAATTCAATAATTATTTCAGTGTTTCAAAGAAATAAACCACTTTGTTCGGTTTTACAGACTTGAACGTGAACCTTTCCGAAAATGAAGACAATAACAGGCAAGAACATTCAAATCAACACCACGTTAATGCCTCAGGAACATCCATTTCTGAAATATTGGAAAGCAACCAACAGACAGATGATTTAAGTAGGAAACGCAAGAGAACCCCAAACCAATGGAAACGGAATTCCCAAAAGATATTGAGAATGGCAGGTAAAGAATACCAAAGCAGATCCGGAAAGACAGTTCAAGCAAGGACAATTAGAGATGTTAGCTGTAAATGCCATTATAATTGCGCATCCAAAATAGGAAAATCTCAACAGGAGCAAATGTTGGCTGACTATCTGAGTCTGGATTCCGACAGAGCGAGATGGGCCTTCATTGGTGGCAATGTAAATTGTATTCCAGTAAAACGACGATACCGTAGTGGAGACACCATCAAACGACAACATACATTCGAATATACGGTAATGTTAAATGGAGAGAGAGTCCAAGTGTGCAAAAAATTTTTTTTGGCCACCTTTGTCATCTCGGGAACAAAAGTTGAAAGTGCAATGAAAAAGTTGACTCCTTCAGGTGTCACTGAAATAGATCAGAGAGGTCGCAAGGAACCGCCAAACAAAAAATCCGAGGAAGTTAGGAATATAATCAGGGACCACATCAAGTCATTGCCCGTAGTTGCCTCGCATTACTGTCGGAGCAGCAGTAAAA